>NC_091977.1:257507315-257735005 GCF_044704955.1 Pristiophorus japonicus
CACCAAAATCTGTGCAAGGGTTAGGACAGTAGAGAAGTGCAATCAAATCCAAAAAGACTTGGATGTGCTAGGGGAGCGGGCCACACATTGGCAAATGGCATTTAATTCAGATAACTGTAGTGTCATGCACGTATTCTGCAGTGAGCCAACATGCACGTATTCTGCAGTGAGCCATCATTTGCAGGGAAACATACTGAAAGAGATTGAGAGAAAAGGATCTTGGTGTTATTGTGCACAAATCACTGAAGCTTCCTGACCAATGTAGAGATACTGAAGCTAAAGTTAACAGGGTAAACATAGAAACATAGGGCCCAAGTTTCCACAGGATAAAAAACGGGTGCTCCTCTGAGCTGGGCACTCGTTTTTCGCGCCTAAAACGGCGGCAGAAAAAAAACGCGCTATTCTTGAGCGCTTTGCAACTCCTTGTCTGTTTGGCGTGGCACCCAGGGGGGCGGAGCCTACACTCGCGCCGATTTTGTAAGTGGGAGGGGGCGGTACTATTTAAATTAGTTTTTTTCCTGCCGGCAACGCTGCGGGTGCGCGTTGGAGCGTTCGCGCATGCTCAGTGTGAAAAAAAACATTGGCACTCGGCCATTTTTATAGTTCTTTGTAGCTGTTTAATTTTTGAACATTTTTTAATAAAAGCACATTGCCATCAGCACATCAGCACTGAGGCTACCCTTCTCACTGTCTCCTTCCCCTCCCCACCCTCCACGGCAACAAACCACTGTCTCCTTCCCCTCCCTCCCCTCCACAACAACAACCCGCTGTCTCCTTCCCCTCCGTCCCCTCCGCGGCAACAAACCACTGTCTCCTTCCCCTCCCTCCCCTCCGCAGCAACAAACGGCTGTCTCCTTCTCCTCCCTCCCCTCCACAACAACAAACCGCTTTCTTCTCCCCCCCCCCTCCCGCTCAGCAGCACGAACAGCTTTCTACCCCCCCCCCCCTCAGCGGCACGAACGGCTTTCTCCCCCCTCTCCCGCTCAGCGGCAATAAACAGCTGCAGAATTCTCCTTGGCTGAAGCACTTTCACACAGGTAGGAAGATGGTTTATTTAATCTTTTCTTTGCTTATAAATGTTTATTCAGGTTGGATTTATTTGTATAATATTTGTAGAAGTATAAATAAGGATTTATTGTAGAATCTAATGAGTTCCCCTCCCCCCCACCTCATTCTGGATGCCTAATTTGTAACCTGCGCTTGATTTTTTAATGTGTAGAACAGGTTTTTTCAGTTCTACAAAAATCTTCACTTGCTCCATTCTACTTTCGTTTGGAGTACGTTTTCACTGTGGAAACTTTCAAATCAGGCGTCAGTGGCCGGACATGCCCCCTTTTGAAGAAAAAATTCTGTTCCAAAGTAGAACTGTTCTACCTGACTAGAACTGCAGAAAAAAAAATGTGGAGAATTGCGATTTCTAAGATAGTCCGTTCTCCACCAGTTGTTCCTAAAAATCAGGCGCAAATCATGTGGAAACTTGGGCCCATAGAAACATAGAAAATAGGTGCAGGAGCAGGCCATTTGGCCCTTCGAGCCTGCACCACCGTTCAATATGATCATGGCTGATCATGCAACTTCAGTACTCCATTCCTACTTTCTCTCCATACCCCTTGATCCCTTTAGCCGTAAGGGTCACATCTAACTCCCTTTTGAATATATCCAACAAACTGGCCTCAACAACTTTCTGTGGTAGAGAATTCTACAGGTTCACAATTCTCTGAGTGAAGAAGTTTCTCCTCATCTCGGTCCTAAATGGCTTACCCCTTATCCTTAGACTGTGACCCCTGGTTCTGGACTTCCCCAACTTTGGGAACATTCTTCCTGCATCTAACCTGTCCAATTCCGTCAGAATTTTATATGTTTCTATGAGATCCCCACTCAGTCTTCTAAATTCCAGTGAATATAAGCCTAGTTGATCCAGTTTTTCTTCATATGCCAGTCCTGCCATCCTGGGAATCAGTCTGGTGAACCTTCGCTGCACTCCCTCAATAGCAAGAATGTCCTTCCTCAGATTAGGAGACCAAAACTGTACACAATATTCAAGGTGTGGCCTCACCAAGGCCCTGGACAACTGCAGTAAGACCTCCCTGCTCCTATACTCAAATCCTCTCACTATCAAGGCTAACATGCCACTTGCCTTCTTCACCGCCTGCTGTACCTGCATGCCAACTTTCAACGACTGATGTACCATGACTGTGGTGTCCCTGCACCGTACTACAAATTCACATGAGGCATGAACTGCAGACACAGTGACTACGTGACCTTCACCTTTATTACCAGGACCAAAGAGACTTGACCCTGGGTGGGACCTCCCCTTTTCTACCTGGAAACCTAGGTGAGGAGTGTCTCCCACGAGTTCACCCCCTGTGGTCAGGGTGTGCATTTCTAGGGTGTAAGTACAGTGTACAGGAGTTGCATGAAGGTTACAGTTACATGAAGATTACCATTGCATGATGGTTACATGCATGACATCACCTCCCCCCTTATGTCTTTTTGTGTCAAAGGTTAAGTCTTTCAGGTGGTCGACACTCTCTCGTGGAGCGCCGCAGTTGTGACTCTGGTGGCTGAGCCTCAGCATGCGTCTCTGTCACTTGAGATTCCGGCCTGTCCGGGCTGGCCGCAGGGACTGTGCATGCTGTGGATTGTCCTCATTGCTCATCCACTGGCAGTGGTGTGGGTAACAATTCATGCTCTTCTTCAAGTTCCTCCGTATCTATGCTGAACCTTTTCTTTATTTGGTTCAAGTGTTTACGGCATATCTGCCCATTGTTTAGTCTGACCACTATAACCCTATTCCCTTCTTTGCCAATTGCTGTGCCCTCAAGCCACTTGGGTCCCAAAGCATGGTTAAGAACAAATACCGGGTCATCCATTTCTATACACCTCCCCCTTGAGTTTCGATCATGGAACTCGGTTTGGGACTGGCGTTGCCCTCAACAATGTCTGCCAGGGCTGGGTGAATGAGGGACAGCTGCGTTTTAAGCGTGCGTTTCATGAGGAGTTCTGCTGGCGGGACTCCCGTGAGCGAGCGCGGGCGGGACCTGTAGGCCAGCAGGAGGCGCGATAGGCGGTACTGAAGGGAGGGTCCTTGGATGCGTAGCATGCGCTGCTTTATGACTTGGATCGCACGTTCCGCCTGGCCATTGGAAGCCAGCTTGAACGGCGCTGTACGGACGTGCTTGATACCATTGCCCGACATAAACTCCTGGAATTCATGGCTGGTGAAACATGGGCCATTGTCGCTGACCAGGATGTCCGGCAAGCTGTGGCTCACGAAAACCATACGCAGACTCTCCACGGTGATGGATGTCGTGCACGAGTTTAATATGATGCACTCGATCCATTTCGAGTATGCATCGACAACGATCAGGAACATTTTCCCCATGAACGGGCCCGCATAGTCTACTTGAAAACATGACCATGGCCTGGTGGGCCAGGACCACGGGCTGAGTGGGGCCTCCCTGGGGGCATTGCCCAGCTGGGTACACGGTGTTCCAGGTCTGAGTCAATCCCCGGCCACCATATATGTGACCGGGCAATGGCCTTCATTAACACAATGCCAGGGTGCTCGCTGTGGAGTTCCCTGATGAACGCTTCCCTGCCTTTCTGGGGCATGACTATCCAGCTGCCCCATAGCAGGCAGTCAGCTTGGATGGAGAGCTCATCCATCCGTCTCTGAAATGGTCTGACTTCCTCGGGACACACCCTGTGTGCGGGCGCCCAATCCCCAGTCAGGACACATTTCTTTATCGTGGATAGGAGGGGGTCTCTGTTGTTCCAGAGTTTGATCTGGTAGGCTGTGATGGGAGAGCCTGTGGTGTCAAAAGCCTCATGGGCCATGACCATCTCAGCGCTTTGCTCCGCTGTCCCCTCGGTAGTGGCCAGTGGAAGCCAGCTGAGCGCGTTAGCGCAATTTTCGGTGCCTGGCCTGTGCCGTATGGTGTAGTCATATGCAGCCAGCGTGAGAGCCCATCACTGTATGCGAGCTGACGCATTGGCATTGACCGCCTTGCTGTCGGACAACAGGGATGTTAACGGCTTGTGGTCCGTCTCTAGCTCGAACCGTCTACCGAAAAGGTACTGGTGCATCTTTTTCACACCGTAGACACAAGCGAGTGCTTCCTTTTCGACCATGCCATATCCACGCTCTGCCTGGGAGAGTGACCTGGAGGCATAAGCCACCGGTTGGAGTCGGCCGTCGTCATTACCCTGCTGCAACACGCACCCAACCCCGTAGGACGATGCATCGCATGTTAAAACCAGCTTTTTACAGGGGTCATACAAAGTCAACAGTTTGTTAGAACACAGCAGGTTCCTCGCCTTATTGAAAGCCCGTTCTTGACAGTCCCCCCAAAGCCATTCACAACCTTTATGCAGGAGCATGTGTAACGGCTCCAACAATGTGCTTAAGTTCGGCAGAAAATTCCAGAAATAGTTCAAAAATCCCAGGAATGATTGCAACTCCGACATGTTGCCAGGCCTGGGCGCCCGGCAGATCGCCTCAGTTTTTGATTCAGTGGGCCGAAACCCATATGCGGCAACCCTCCTGCCCAAAAACTTGACCTCTGGTGCGAAAAACACACACTTGGCCTTTTTAAGTCTCAAGCCGACCCGGCCCAGTCGGCGTAGCACCTCCTCCAGGTTGTGGAGGTGTTCCTCGGTGTCTCGATCCATTATAAGGATGTCGTCTTGGAATACGATTGTTCCAGGAATGGATTTGAACAAGCTTTCCATGTTCCGCTGAAAGATAGCTGCCGCCGAACGAATGCCAAATGGACACCTGTTGTAGATAAATAATCGCTTGTGCGTCGTGATGGGGTGGTCAGAAGCTTCGATTCTTCAGCCAGTTCCTGAGTCATGTAGGATGAAGTGAGGTCCAGCTTCGTGAACAGCTTGCCACCTGCCAGCATGACAAAAAGGTCCTCCGCTCTCGGGAGCGGATATTGGTCTTGCAGCGACACTCGGTTGATGGTGGCTTTGTAGTCGCCACAAATCCTGACCGAGCCATCTGCTTTAAGGACAGGAACGATGGGACTTGCCCAGTCACTGAATTCAACGGCCGAAATAATGCCCTTTCTGAGCAGCCTGCCCAATTCACTTTCAATTTTCTCACGCATCACAAACGGCACCGCTCTGGCTTTGTGGTGCACTGGTCTGGCGTCTGGAGTGATGCTTATCACTACTTTAGTGCTCTTGAACGGTCTGACACCGGGTTGAAACAGTGACCCGAATTTTTGTAGGACCTGTGAGCATGAACTTCACTCCACAGATGAAATGGCATGCACATCCCCCCCATTCCTAATTCATCTTGGCTAGCCAACTCCTCCCCAAGAGCGCGGGGCCATTTACCGGGATGATCCAGAGTGGCAGCCGGTTCTGTGATCCATTATGTGTGACCACCAAGTTTGCACTGCCTAGCATTGGGATGACCTCTTTGGTGTACGTCCGTAGCTGCATGTCAATGCGTTCCAGTTTGGGCCTGCTAGCTCTGTGTGGCATAGTCTCTCAAATTGTTGGGCGCTCATAAGTGACTGGCTAGCTCCCATATCCAGCTCCATGCACACCGGGATGCCATTCAATAAAACTTTCATGGGTGGCGTTTTAGTGTATGAGCTGTGGACGTCAGCCACGTGAACCCGCTGAACTTCAGCATCCATGGCTTTTCCCCAGGCATCATCCTGCATTGCAGACCCCTCGTCTGGTTCCTCTGCCTCGCAGATTAGCCTCACCACAGCCTTTTTGCACATCCTGGCCAAGTATCCACTGATGTTACAAATCCTACAGGTATATTGCTGGAACCTGCAGCTTTTCGCAGTATGTCTACCCCCGCATCTCCAGCATGAGCTGAGATTGTTGTTAACAAAGGGACTGTTACCAGGCATTCCTCTCTGATTGCCCATTTGGTTGTTTCTAAGCACTCTGATGGTGGGTGTTAATGGTCCCATTTTGGGACAAATTGTTCCTCGTGATGGCGTGAATTGCCGATCCCCTTTCCATTGTCCCTGTTGTGGGCCCACCCTAGAGTCTGTTGTTGCCTGGGTGGTTTCGAAATGCCTTTGCCTGCCTGCGGGGTCCCGAGCTGCATTCACCATGTTAACTCCCTGGTCCATCGCCACATTGGGACCATGGCTGCGTGCGTAAATTAGCTTGGTCTCCTCTTCCCCTGCCATGAACGTCTGAGCTATCAACGCTGCCCCTTCTAAAGTCAAGTTCTTGGCCTCTATGAGCTTCCTGAAAATCCCGGCATTATTAACGCCCTTAACATCTCCCCTCTGCAGGTGTCTGTGAACTTACAGAGACTGGCCAAGCGCCGCAGGTCCGCAACGAAGTCTGAGATGCATTGTCCCTTCCGACGCCGGTGTGTGCAGAACCAGTGCCTGGCCATGTGTACGCTACTCGCCGGCTTGAGATGCTCACTGATCAGCTGGCTGAGCTCTTCAAATGACTTGTCCGCTGGCTTTTGGGGTGCGAGCAGGTCTTTCATCAGCGCATACATCTGTGGTCCGCAGCTGGTCAGTAGATGCGCCATCCGCTTGTCAGCCACTGTCGCTCCCAGCCAGTCCTTCGTGACAAAGCTCTGCTGGAGTCTTTCCACGACGTCGTCCCAGTCCTCACCCACACAGTAATGTTCCTCTGCGCTACCGGTGGCCATCCTCATGGTTCGGTGATTCCCGTTTCTCGTCGCCAAATGTGGTGTCCCTGCACCGTACTACAAACTCACATGAGGCATGTGCTGCAGACACAGTCACTATGTGACCTTAACCTTTATTACCAGGACCAAGGAGACTTGACTCTGGGTGGGACCTCCCCTTTTCTACCTGGAAACCTAGGTGGGGAGTGTCCCCCATGAGTTCACCCCCTGTGGTCAGGGTGTGTATTTCTAGGGTGTAAGTACAGTGTACAGGAGTTGCATGAAGGTTACAGTTACATGAAGATTAACATTGCATGATGGCTACATACATGACAATGACATCCAGGTCTCGTTGCAACTCCCCTTTTCCTAATCTGACACCATTCAGATAATATTCTGCCTTCCTGTTTTTGCCACCAAAGTGGATAACCTCACATTTATCTACATTATACTGCATCTGCCATGCATTTGCCCATTCACCTAACCTGTCCAAGTCACCCTGCAGCCTCTTAGCATCCTCCTCACAGCTCACACTGCCACCCAGCTTAGTGTCATCTGCAAACTTGGAGATATTACATTCAATTCCTTCATCTAAATCATTAATGTATATTGTAAATAGCTGGGGTCCCAGCACTGAACCCTCCGGTACCCCACTAGTCACTGCCTGCCATTCGTAAAATGACCCGCTTATTCCTACTCTTTGCTTCCTGTCTGCCAACCAGTTCTCTATTCACGTCAATACATTACCCCCGATTTCATTCGCTTTAATTTTGAACATTAATCTCTTGTGTGGGACCTTGTCAAAAGCCTTTTGAAAGTCCAAATACACCACATCCACTAGTTCTCCCTTGTTCACTCGACAAGTTACATCCTCAAAAAATTCTAGAAGATTTGTCAAGCATGATTTCCCTTTCATAAATCCATGCTGACTTGGACCGATCCTGTCACTGCTTTCCAAATGCGCTGCTATTACATCTTTTACAATTGATTCCAACATTTTCCCCACTACTAATGTCAGGCTAACCGGTGTATCATTCTCTGTTTTCTCTCTCCCTCCTTTTTAAAAAAGTGGTGTTACATTAGCTACCCTCCAATCCATAGGAACTGATCCAGAGTCTATAGAATATAGGAAAATGACCACCAATGCATCCATTATTTCTAGGGCCACTTTCTTAAATACTCTGGATGTATCAGGTCCTGGGGATTTATCTGCCTTCAGTCTCTTCAATTTCCCTAACACCATTTCCTGACTAATAAGGATTTCCCTCAGTTCCTCCTTCCCACTAGACCCTCGGTCCCCTAGTATTTTCGGGAGGTTATTCGTGTCTTCCTTAGTGAAGACAGAACCAAAGTACTTGTTCAATTGGTCTGCCATTTCCTTGTTCCCCATAATGAATTCACTTGATTCTGACTGCAAGGGGTCTACATTAGTCTTCACTAATCTTTTTCTCTTCACATATCTATAGAAGTTTTTGCAGTCAGTTTTTATGTTCCCTGCAAGCTATTTTCCCCCTCCTAATTAAACCCTTAGTCCTCCTCGGCTGGCTTCTAAATTTCTGCTAGTCCTCAGGTTTGCTGCTTTTTCTGGCCAATTTACGTGGGTTGTATTCATAGAACCACAGTATGAATCAAAATACATCATTTTGACACTGTACAGGCCGCTGGTCTGACTGCATTGAGAATACTGTGCCCAGTTTTTGGTTCCCTCACTTGGTGGGCGATATAGTGGCCTTGCGAAAGGTCCAGAGGAGAGCTACAAGAATGAATCTTAGCTTAAAGAATCTCAGCTACTCATTTAGGCTCATAGATCTTGGTATATTTACTTCAGAGCAGCGTAGATTTAGCGGTGACTTGATTGATGTCTATAAAATTATAAAGGGCTGGATAGATTCCCTATTAATAAATTATTCTAGTTTAACCGATTGAAGATGACCAGAGGACAGGAGTTAAACTATGGAAGAGTAGGAATAGACTGGAAATGAGGTGGTTCTTCTTTAGCCCAAGAAATGTGAACCTCTGGAATACATTGCCAGTCAGTGTGGTGAGTGCTGACTCTCTGTACACCTTCAAGAGGAAGATGGACCAGTTCCTGACTGGGGCAGAGATCGCATCATAGAGAAGCAAGTGTCTTATAATACTTCGTCCATGTGATCTCCTGGACTGGTTTTGATCACCTGAGGGGTAATGTTGGTTGAGGGATAAATATTGCTCAGGATTCAGGATTCCAGGGATAACTCCTCTTCGAAATAGTGCCATGGGATCTTTTACATCCACCCGAGAGGGCAGACGGCCTCAGTTTAACAGTTCATCTGAAAGACGGCACCTCCGGCAGTGCAGCACTCCCTCACTACTACACTGGAGTGTCAGCCTAGATTTTTGCACTCAAGTCTCTGGAGTATACCTTGAACCCACAACCTTCTGATTCGGAGGCGAGAGTGTGCCACCTAATTAGCTATGGCTGACATGAGCAGAGGTGATTCAAGCTATTATGAATTTAAATTAAAGAAAGATTAAGAAAATTGGGCTGGTTTAGAAAAAATATAGTTTTCTTTGAGCTGATCTGAAATGTATGTAATGAAGTTAAACAGTAACTGGAAGAGATGATGGAAGGTAAGAGTAAGAAGGGGGCCAGGTGGAGCTTTCACACCTAAAGGGTAGTAAAGTTGTGGAAGAAGTTACCATAAAATGACACAGAGAAAGACAGTGTATGTGGGTAGGCTTCTAGAGAGAATCAAGGGATATAACGAGAAGCCAAGTAGGTGGAACTAAACTCTGAAAAAGTTGTAGGCTTGTTCGAAAACAACTTTCCCCATTTCCAAGAGTTGTTTGCATGATGATCACAGAACAGCTAGTGTTTCCGGTTTCCTCGCAGGTCGGGGTGGCGTGCTGCTTCCAGGGCCGCTGCTCTTTTTATACCCCTGACCCGCGAGGAAACACCAGCCACAGGTCCGGGGTATAAAAAGAGCATGCTACTATAAGATGCAGCACGAGCCGTTCCAGGAGGGCAATGGCTTTGAGAAGAGCGACTGAGTGACGTTACCAAAATACAGGTTGCTGATTGGAGCATGGGCAGGATCGTCGGCAGGATCTCGGTACAGCAGAGGAGCGGAGAGGTCAGGGCGGAGGAGTGGCGAGAAATCGTGGCGGAGGTGCGGCGAATGACCGAGGAAGCGGAGCGTCGTGATTGGAGCCCAGGAAAAGCGAAGGCTCGGGGCCCAGAAGAGGTGAGGGTCCAAGGGCAGCACGGGCCAGCCACACTGCGATCTATGGGCAGTAGGAGTGTGTGTGCGCACTTGGTCTGTGCAGCAGAGCATGCCACTGGATCAAGACCGAGCTCTGTCAAGCCCGTGTGGTGGCTGGTGTGCAACGGCCACCACACGTTACAAGAATCCACACACAGGCATCTTCCACCCTTCAATATGTAGCTCGGGACCTGGAATATCAGGTCCCTCAATGAAACATCTATGAACTCATCCCTTTTTGGTGTGGAAGCGGGTCATCCTCGATACGAGGGACTGCCTAATACTATACTATACACAGCAGCCCAAAACACCATGGGGTCATTACTCCAAGTTTATTGAGGATACAATCTGCTTTAACAGAAATTTTAACTTTGCAGCATATTTAATCAAAGTCTACAAATTATCTCCAATACCTCTCAATTTTAAACTCTACTGAAAGCCACGACAGCTACCTTTGATGAGCCAGAAGTAACCATTTTCAGTGCAGGCCAATGTTAGGTGGCTTATTTCACTAATCGCTACATCAGGTTCAGAGATTAGCAGTTCTATAAGCTTACTTCTCATCTGATCTTTGAACTAAACACAGTCACAGGAAGCCAGTCTATTTTGTTATAGCACGTCATTGGTAAGGTATGAAATCATGAAAGAAAAATAAAAAGGAGTCAGATAGCAGACTGTGAGGCTTTTCAGACCACTGTTGCTGCATCATATTCGGAATAGTGCTGATGCGAAGTTTCTAAGAGAGGTTGTTTCAGTTCACTTGCCGCCTGCTTTCTTCTTCTGCTGCGTAAGGCTAATGAGGCGACCGTGAAAACAATAGCAACCAACACTAGCGCAGCCACAATTCCCACTGTTATCATTTCCAACAATGAAAGTGTCTGATCTGCAAAGGTAAAGTCAAAAATGTTTGATGCAGTCCAAACCAAACAGATATTCAGTAAGATGTACCTGTGGCCATGATTTATGCCTGTACAAATATACAGTGAAGTATGCACAGATGTTTAGTCATGGGAGCTCAGTGGGCCTGAAAGCAGGTTACCCACTCAAATCAACCAACCTCTTCAGTTGTCTCCCCCCAAAACACATATTATTGCTATTGTAATCTACATTTTTAGCATGTCAAATTACACATTTGATAATTTAACAAGTTCTGCCTGGTATTTCACAAACAGAAAAATAATTCTTGGCCTTGAAGCCAGAATGCTTTTTACTGAGAATATAAACTGCTTAATACAAGTCTGTTCAACATTGCTCATCATTCTTGAAGATAGAAATCCTACAAAATTGACACTGATGGGTATAAAGTAAGTGTTTTTCAAACAAGCACAGAGGAATGTTAAGTACTGAGAATCAAGGTTGAACACTGGCGCAATGCGCTGATATACCACGGTGCGTTGGGTTACAACTTAATTCTTGCAATTCTCTACAGAGTGAACTTCTGATGGATGTACTGCATACAACAATGTTAAGACTAGGTTAATCTACTCCTCTACTTCTGCATGGTTAACTGCAGTGTGTCATTAGTCGAGGGGTGGAATAGGTTGTTTGGTCATTTTCTCAGGTGGGAAATGATACGCAGTGCAGCCAATGTGAATCAAGTCTAATGACTAGCATGAAGCAACTAGACAAGGAAAATGGATTAGAAAATGTTCTGGATCAGTGGATAAAATTTCTCTGTGAATGTGGAGTACCATACCTCATTATCTGGTGCATGGCTTAATCTGGTTCGCTATCTCAGAGCATGTGGTACCAATTACTGAATTCCATTAACCTGTATTAATCATATTGGCTCCTGTACATTTTTCATTTTTACAGCAAACCAATAAAAAGGCATTAAAATGATAAATGTTAGAACTACAAATTGAATAGTAGCTTTTTATTAAACAAATAAATCTTTGAAGTGTATTTATCTAGGCATAAAACTGTTAGGCCTGGATGAAAGCTGTATAAATTATTAAAAATGTTATAGCGCTAGATGCTCAAAATTGCTCCTCCTCCCCACAATAGGAAGCAAGTAGATCTTGATAGTTTCATAATGAACTTACTTGGCCATTCAACTTCATAGGTGTAGCCAAGGTTATCAGCTGCTGTCAAAAACATTTCTACGTTGGTAACAGGAGGCCAAAAGGGAACCATATTGTACTCTCGATTATGTCCGATGGGAGCATTTTCAAATGGAAAGATCGATAAATCTAGGGAAAAAACGGGGGAGGAGAATAAAATGGTTTTATCAGCAGGAAGGAATTAACTAGGTAGAGTGGACAGCACCATTTTAGTGTACTGACAAAAAACTACAGAAACAAAAAATGTTGGAAACACCCAATGAACAAGAAGAGAAAAGACAAAGGCCCAGAATTTGCAGTTGTAATGATGGTGAAATGGTCAGTGCTCACTGTCATTACTGTGGAAAATTGACAGCAACTTCTGGTGTCCTCACTTGAGCAGTTAAACGTGAACATTCTGCTGTCAGTGATACCCTGCTCCTCCCCAGGGTGCGCTGTTGCACTCTTTGCACATGCACGCAACACAAAATCAGTGATTTGATGTGAATTTCAACTGCTTATGCACTATACTCATTGCAAAACCATTGAAAGAATTAAGCCTTGTTGAATGAGGTGTAACGGAGTTTTTAAAACAGCATACCAAGTCATAGTTACTGCTGAACAACCTCTCTAGCCCATAAAATTTAATTTTACAAGTGTGGAGCGTCATTCCCTCAGAATAACCCTTAAAAATTCCATGGTTTCTAAAATAATAAAAAAAAAATTTTTTAAAGTTTATATTTCAGCTTCTACTTTAATCTCATGTATATGTCCCTATCTTTATATCGCTTTCTGTAAAATGATTAAAACTGAATCATAATGCATGCTTTTTACTTCCTGGTTTACTGTCTATGCGAATTCTTCAATCTGATTGGCTGATTAGCTTGCTTGATGACTTCACTGTTGCTGGATGTTATAGATCCCCTATAGGTGGTGCCAGATAGAAAGTCACATGGAATAAAGGGAATAATGCCACAGAGCCCGCTAAATCTTTGTGGGCAGATTTTTTTTAATTTGAAGTCAACGGTGAGCACAAAATCTGGCCCAAGATGTTTTGAATATGGACACTTCCTCAGAACTAGAATATACTATACAGGAACAGCATTTAAAAAGCCACAGGACAAGGAGAAAGAAAACACAATACAATCATAGGAAAATAAATAAAATGAAAGGTAGAGTGTTCGAGTGGCTAAATGGCAGAAGTGTTGTGACCTGGTCAGGGAGGAGGTGAAGAGGAACAAAGGAACAAGTATGCTGACCAGCACACAAGCCATCACAAAATGTAATATTGCAACTACATGGATATCAGATTCAAGGATAAAACATATGCTCATTACTATGTCTAAGCTCCACTTGAAGTCTATGCAAATAGATAATTGAACAAATAGAAAAGGTCTAGTAAACCGCAATTAAAATTAGATTGTGTTAGATTACCTGCATTACTCCTCTTCAACCACTCTTCAAATATTGCATCAGTAAATGTATGCAACAATACAAAGATAGGGTCATTCGGAGACAAGTGGGTTTGTCCACCAGTTCCATTGAGAAATAAATGTGCCAGATTATGTAAACTGCGAACTGTTGGATCGTATTTTCCTGAAGGATCATTATAACCTAGAAGACAGACCACAACCAGTTCAAAATAAAGAAAAGGTTTAGAAAGACTGTATATTTCAGATCATTCTAACCGAGCATAGGAGACCTGGTATGGGAGAAGTTTGACATCAAATATAATAATCTAGCTCTAGTCTTTAGTCTATTCACAGATTCATGTTTAAAGGATGGTATATAATAGAATGTTA
The DNA here is from genome assembly GCF_044704955.1 of Pristiophorus japonicus. Taxonomy (NCBI): domain Eukaryota; kingdom Metazoa; phylum Chordata; class Chondrichthyes; family Pristiophoridae; genus Pristiophorus; species Pristiophorus japonicus. The sequence continues at coordinate 257,521,033 of NC_091977.1, forward strand.
AACATGGGCTCCAATAGGCAATGAGGAGAATTGGGTTGCGAACATCCCAAAGTAGACTAAAATTCCTAGAGAACAAGTTCTTAACATTGTTTTAAATTGTTGTAGTGATGGTGGGGAGGGGGGTGGGGTGGGGTGGAGGAGCAAGTAGAATAAAACACAATGATCAAACTATAATTTACCCTCACTTCCCTCTCTCATCTTCCAGGTGAAGTGGATATGAGAATATATGGAATAGACTTCTAGCACAACCAGTTAATGATTTTAGAACCAACTCCCTTAAAAAAAAAACAGAACTGGATAAACTTCTTTAGAAACAGGATCTAAAGATATAATAATGGATGCAGATGATCACATGTCCTGTGATTGCTATGGTACAGGACAACAGATGGGTCATCTGTGGAATACAAATGGTTACAGTTGACTGGTGTGCTGTATAAGACCTTCTTTAAGGGTCAAGAGAGAATTTTCAGAGCTTTGGCATGTTGTTAGTCACCTCCTTCAGAATCACAAGTATGTTCAGTAGGTTTGCAGAGCGTGCATATTCTATATAAAAGAAACACATTGGATGGGCCAAATTGCCTTTTTGCTCAAACTATACTTTAAGGTCTTGACAACACTTTCAGTTCCAAGTAATGTTATAAGAATAACAAAAATAACAGGCCAGATTTTGTTGAGATGCATGGGAATTAACAAAAGTTGGCAGAAATACTGCAGGCATTTTGTTGCTCATTGAATGTATTTCTGGGCTAGAATGGATGCTCCCAGTTGCTCTGTAGTTGCTGACTATAAGCATATGCAGAATAAAATAAAACCTTGGAACACTTTTTACTTCGCGTGTGGGTAGAAAACTGGCAATTGATGATTGGCTGCCTATCATGCACAATGAGCCAATTTTTCTTTCCATACCTTGAAAAACCAATGGCCATTTCTTGTGGTAGAATCACTTACAAAACCCTTATTTAAAAGCCTTTTTATTTTTAAATCAATCATTTATTTCAAGCACCACACAATTTAACTTCATTCCATTCTTTCCCCTGAATAAAGGTGTTTAATCTATACAATTGAACAACTTTCCATGACCTTTTTACACCTCTATTCAGTTTGTACAGAACCAGCTGACTGCTGAAAACCAGGGAGTCCCTTCTCAATATATAAAAACAAAACCACATTGAGGACATTTTTGTAGTTTCATGCTTTGAAAAATCCAGTTCAAGCCAGATCACAAACTTTAAAGCTAACAATCCAATATGAAATTAAGCCTGACAAGAATATATCTGGGAAGTCATAGAATCATACAGCGCAGATGGAGGCCATTCGGCCCATCATGTTTTTGCTAGCTCTTCAAAAAAATGTATTCAATTAGTCCCACTCCCGTGCCTTTTTCCCATAGACCTGCAAAATTTTCCCCTTGAAGTATTTATACAATTCTCTTTTCAAAGTTATCATTGGCTGATCGTAGCAGATTCATTCAGGCAATGCAATCCAAATCATAAAAACGCAGTGTGTGAAAATAATTTTCCTTATCACGCCTCTGATTCTTTTACCAATTACCATAAATCTATGTCCTGTGGTTACCGACTCTTCTGCCACTGCAAACAATTTCTTCTCGTTTACTCTGCACGCTCTCTAAGGCTTTGACATCCTTCCTAAAATATAGTGCCCAGAATTGATTTATAACCAATGATTTATAAAGGTTTAGCATAACTTCCTTGCTTTAGTACTCTATGCTTCTATTCATAAAGCCAAAGACCCCAAGTGTTATTAAAAAAAATAGCCTTCTCAACTTGTCCTGCTACCTTTAAAAAGATTTGTGTACATACACCCCCAGGTCTCTCTGTTCCTGCATCTCCTTTAAAATGATACCATTTAATTTAGATTACCTCTCCTCAATCTGCCTTCCAAAATTCATCAATTCACACTACTCTGCATTAAATTTCATCTGGCATCTGTCTGCCCATTTCACCAGTCTGTCAATGTCTTCCTGAAGTCTGTTACTACCTTCCTCACTTGGTACTATATTTCCAAGTTTTGTGACATCTGCAAACTTTGAAATTATGCCCAGTATACCCATATACAGGTCATTAATATACTGACCCCTGGGGACACCACAGTATACTTCTCTCCAGTCTAAAAAAAACAACCACTCACTACTACTCTCTGCTTTCTGTTCCTTAGCAAATTTTGTATCCAAATTGCCACTGTCCCTTTTAATCCCATGGACTTCAATTTTGCTAACAAGCTTATTATGTGGTTCTTTATCAAATGCATTTTGAAAGTCCATGCACACACCATGCATTACTTTTATCAACCCTCTCAATTACTTCAAAGAATTCAGTCAAGTTAATCAAACAAATGATTTGCCTTTAACAAGTCTGTGCTGGCTGTTACTTATTCACCCATATTTTTTGAGAGTGACAATTACATAGAATCACAGAAAATAGGTGCAGAAGCAGGCCATTCAGCCCTTCGAGCCGACACTACCATTCAATATGATCATGGCTGATCATGCAACCTCAGTACCCCACCCCTGCCTTCTCTCCATATCCCCGATCCCTTTAGCTGTAAGGGCCCTTCGGCTGGGGACGGAGACGGCCAGTGCAGAGTCCCTTCGGCCAGGGACAGAAGCGGCCGGTGGAGAGAATTCCCAGCGGGGACACCGGGAGAGCGGGGGCTCCAGGCCGGCTGAGACACCGAGAGAGCAGGGGCTCCAGACTAGCGGAGACACCGGGAGAGCAGGGGCGCTAGCCCAGTGGAGATGCTGGGAGAGCAGGGGCTCCGGCCCGGCTGGGACACCGAGAGAGCAGGGGCTCAGGCCTAGCGGAGACACCGAGATAGGAGGGACTCCAGCCCAGCGGAGTTCCAGGGACACCAGCCAATCCAAGACCACCGACACTGGCACATTCAGGCCAGCTCGCCTTCGACCTTCAGCGGGATAATGACCTGAGGCGTGGCCCAACCTCAGCAGCTGAGCCGGAGACTGACAAGTTTTAAAACTTACGTTTTAGACTCTCAACTGAAATACTTTTAAACATTTATTATTAACCTACATCTTTGACTTTTACAACTTTTAGAAACTTTTTAAACTGGGGAAACTTTTATAATCTATTATTGATTTATATCTTAGATTTTTAACAACTCTGAGAAACTTTTGAAATAAATTGGGAACCTTTATCAACTTTTAATCTTTTAAAATAACTTTGGAAGTCACCTTCCTAATGCTTGTCTCGCAACCAAGCCTCGGGCCATCGACCATCAGTGGCGCCACTCGGTGCCGAGCTTGCGGCCAACACTTTGCCGTAGGCAATTAGGCTTATCGAGCTGTGCCTGGTCTCCAGTTGTCTTGGACCCCCTTACCACTGGACCAAGACCTTGCTCAGCTAAGCCCGTGTGGTTGCCCGTGTGCAGCGGCCACCCCACATTAAAAGAACTCACGCACAGGCATCTTTCACTCTGTCAGTATGAAGCTCGGGACCTGGAACGTCAGGACCTTCATGGACAATCCTAACAGCAACAGGCCGGAACGCCGCACCGCTATAGTTGCCCGGGAACTCCGACATTTTGACATTGACATCGCCGCCCTAAGCGGGACCCGGCGGGCAGGGGAAGGCCAGTTGAAGGAATATGGTGGAGGTTACACCTTCTTCTGGAAAGGGTAACCAGAGGCAGAATGCTGCCTTCATGGAGTCGGCTTTGCCGTCAAGAATGAGCTGGTCAACCGCCTCAAAGACTCCCCCTGTGGGGTCAACGAATGCCTGACTCTCCATATCAACCTATCTCTGAACCAATGTGCCACAGTTATCAGTGCGTATGCCCCCACACTCAATGCAACGGATGAGGCTAAAGAGGGTTTTTATTCCAACCTCGAGACATCCTTGTCCTGTGTCCCCACGGGCGACAAATTGATCCTCATGGGTGATTTTAATGCCAGGGTTGGCAAAGACACAGCCCTCTGGGGAGGCGTGATTGGCAGAGAGGGGATAGGGAAAGCCAATTCCAGCAGTACCTTACTCCTGACAAAATGTCTAGAACATGAACTCCTCATTACCAACACCCTGTTCCACCAGAGAGACAAATACAAGGCATTGTGGCAACACCCTCGCTCCAAACACTGGCACCTGCTCGACTATGTCATCGTCTAAGCCAGGGATTGCAAGGATGTGCGCATCACCCGCGGTATGACAGGAGCGGACGAATGCTGGATGGACCACTGCCTAATCCGATCCATCATCAACATTAACATTGCCCCAAAGCAGAGGGTACAGCAGAAGCAGTTCCACAAAAAAGTTAATGCCGGGGCACTTGGAGATCCAGCTAAGAGAGCCCTATACATCCAGCGCCTCACAGCCAATCTGGCGTGCTTTGATGACCCCGAGATTCTGAATCCCGATAGCGCTTGGTCTGCCCTCCAGACCTGTATAACCAGTGCCTGTGAAGAGACACTTGGTCACTCAACCAGAAAACATCAGGACTGGTTTGATGAAAATGATCAGGAGATCGAAGAATTAATAGATCGTAAGCGCAAAGCATTTCTGAGCCTCAAGCAACAGCCCAACGCGGGAGCTGCAAAACAACATTACAGACGGCTCAAAGCTCATGTCCAATGAAAAACTGGGATCTAAAGAACAGGTGGTGGATGGAGAAAGCACAGGAGATACAACAACTGGCCGACAGCCATGATATACGAGGATTCTTCACTGCAGTCAAGGCCACCTACGGTCCAAACTCACAAGGCCTCACCCCATTCCTGGCCAAGAATGGGGAAACACTCATCAAGGACACTCCTTCACGATGATATGTAAGCCATCATCTTTACCAACGGATCCATTACAGACCCAATCCACGTCCGGACCGGGGTCAAACAGGGCTGCGTTATCGCTCCAACCTTCTTCTCAATCTTCCTCGCCGCCATGCTCCACCTCACAATCAACAAGCTCCCCGCTGGAGTGGAATTAAACTACAGAACCAGTGGGAAGCCGTTTAACCTACGCCGCCTCCAGGCCAGGTCCAAGATCACCCTAACCTCTGTCACTGAGCTGCAGTATGCGGATGATGCCTGCGTCTGTGCACATTCAGAGGCTGAGCTCTAGGATATAGTCAATGTATTCACTGAGGCATATGAAAGCATGGGCCTTACGCTTAACATCCGTAAGACAAAGGTCCTTCACCAGCCTGTCATCACCACACAGCACTGCCCTCCAATCATCAAGATCCACGGCACGGTCCTGGACAACTTGGACCATTTCCCATATCTCGGGAGCCTCTTATCAACAAAGGCAGACATTGATGCGGAGATTCAGCAGCGCCTCCAATGCGCCAGTGCAGCCTTCGGCCGCCTGCGGAAAAGAGTGTTTGAAGACCAGGCCCTCAAATTTACCACCACACTCATGGTCTACAGGGTAATAATACCCGCCCTCCTGTATGGGTCTGAGGCATGGATGATATACAGAAGGCACCTCAAGTAGCTTGAGCTATATCACCAACGATATCTCCGCAAGATCCTGCAAATCCCCTGGGAGGACAGGCGCACCAACATCGGTGTCCTCGACCAGGCTAACATCCCCAGTATTGAAGCACTGGCCACACTCGATCAGCTTCGCTGGGCAGGACACATAGTACGCATGCCAGATATGAGAACCTCTAAGCAAATGCTTTATGCGGAGCTCCTTCATGGTAAATGAGCCAAAGGAGGACAGCTGAAACATTATAAGGACACCCTCAAAGCATCTCTGGTAACGTGCAACATTACCTCTGACACCTGGGAGACCCTGGCCGCAGACCGCCCGAGGTGGAGAAAGTCCATCTGGGAGGGCGTTGAGCTCTTTGAGTCTCGACGCAAGGAGCACGAAGAGGCCAGGTGCAGGCAGCGGAAGGAGCGCACGGCAAACCAGCCCGACCGACCCCTTCCCCCGACAAATGTCTGTCCCACCTGTAACAGGGTCTGTGGCTCTCGTATCGGATTGTTCAGCATCCAAGAAGTCACTTTGGGAGTGCAAGCAAGTCCTCCTCGATTCCGAGGGACTGCCTATGATGATGATGATGATGATGATGATGAATGGCCACATCTAACTCCCTTTTGAATATGTCCAATGAACTGAACTCCACAACTTTCTGTGTGGAGAATTCCACAGATTCACAACTCTCGGTGAAAAAGTTTCTTCTCATCTCGGTCCTATATGTCTTACCCCTTATGCTTAGACTGTGTCCCCTGGTTCTGGACTTCCCCAACATCGGGAACATTCTTCCTGCATCGAACCTGTCCAGTCGCGTCAAAATTTTACACGTTTCTATGAGATCCCCTTTCATCTAAATTCCAGTAAGTATAAGCCTAGCCGATCCAGTCTTTCCTCATATGTCAGTCCTGCCATCTCGGATGCTAAGGGACTTCTTTATCGAGGGCATCGGTCATGCGGGAATTTTCCGCAAATTAATTGAGACCAAGGATTTGACCTTGGAAGCGGCGGCGTTGATAGCTCAAACTTTCATGGCGGGGGAGGAAGAGACGAAAATAATATACGTGCACAATTCTGCCTCTAACGCGGCGATGGATCAGGGAGTCAACATCATCAATGCGACTCAGAGCCCAGCAGGCAGGCAGGGGCAGTCCGACACTCCCCAGGCAGCAATAAACCCCAGAGTAGGACTTCAACAGAGACAATGGCAGGCTGAACGGACATTCACGCCATCACAGTGGACAATGTGGCCTGGGATGGGGTCAGTGACACCCACTAATAGGGTACTTAAGAGCAGTCAAAGGGACAGTCAGCGCGGAATGCGTGGCCATAGTCCCTTTATTTCCAACAATGGAAACTTTAACTCATGCTGGAGGTGTGGGGAAAACACTCAGCTAGATCTTGCAGATTTCAACAATTTGTCTGCAGGAACTGCAATCTCAGTGGCCACTTAGCTCAAATGTGCAGGAAGTCTGCAACCAGACTAATATATGAGGCGGATGGACCAGAAGAGGGTTCTTTGAGGCAGGATGACTTTTGGGGCAAATCGATGGACGCCAAGGTTCAGCGGGTCCATGTGGTGAATATTCACAGTTCATACACCAAAACGCCACCAATGATGATGAGGGTTTTATTAAACGGTATCCCAGTACCCATGTGCTGGACACTGGGGCCAGCCAGTCACTCATGGGCATTCAGCAATTTGAGAAGCTATGGCTACTTAAAGTCAGTAGACCCAAATTAACACGTATTGAGACATAATTACGGACTTACACTAAAGAAATCATTCCGGTGCTAGGCAGTGCAATGTTGGCTGTCACACCCAATGGGTTAGTGAATCGGCTGCCGCTCTGGATTGTCCCGGGCAATGGTCCCGCACTGTTGGGGAGGAGCTGGTTAGCCGAGATGAACTGGAAATGGGGGGGGATGTTAAGGCAATGTCATCTGTGGAGCAAAGTTCGTGCTCACAAGTCCTACAACAATTTGATTCACTATTCCAACCTGGTGTCGGGACTTTCAAAGGCACTAAAGTAGTGATACACATCACCCCGGACGCCAGGCCAATGCACCACAAAGCCAGAGCGGTGCCGTATGTGATGTGGGAAAAGATCGAGAGCGAATTGGACCATCTGTTGAGAGAGGGCATCATCTCGCCTGTTGAATTCAGCGACTGGCCAAGACCCATCGTTCCCGTCCTAAAAGCGGGTGGCTCTGTCAGGATCTGTGGCGACTACAAGGCCACCATCAATCGGGTGTTCCTACAAGAGCAATACCTGCTCCCGAGAGTGGAGGACCTCTTCGCCACGCTGGCAGGCGGCAAGCTGTTCACCAAGTTGAACCTCACTTCAGCCTATATGACCCAGGAACTGGCCGACGAATCTAAACTACTGACCACCATCACCACGCACAAGGGACTGTTCATTTATAACAGGTGCCCGTTTGAAAAATCGTGGCCACTGATCGAATGCCAAAGAAACATGGAAAGCCTGCTTAAATCCATTCCTGGACTGATCGTATTCCAGGACGACATCCTCATCATGGGTCGAGACACCAAGGAACACCTCCACAACCTGGAGGAGGTGCTACGCCGACTGGACCAGGTAGGCCTGCGACTCAAGAAGTCTAAATGTGTGTTCTTAGCTCCTGAGGTTGAGTTTCTGGGCAGGAGGGTTGCTGCAGATGGGATTCGGCCCACCGAATCCAAAACAGATGCGATTCGACAAGCACCCAGGCCCTGCAACACATCGGAGTTGCGTTCATTCCTGGGATTGTTGAACTATTTCGGGAACTTTCTGCCGAACTTGAGCACGGTGTTGGAGCCGCTACACGTGCTTCTATGTAAGGGTTGCGATTGGTTTTGGGGGGACTGTCAGGAATGGGCTTTTGATCGGGCGCGAAACCTACTTTGCTCATCAAGTTGTTGATCCTGTACGAGCTCTGTAAAAAATTGGTTCTGACATGCGATGCATCGTCCTATGGGTTTGGGTGTGTGTTGCAGCAGGGCATGCTGAGGGTCAACTATAACCTGTGGCTTATGCCTCCAGGTCGCTCTCTCAAGCAGAACAGGGATATAGGATAGTCGAGAAGGAAGCGCTTGCATGTGTCTATGATGTAAAAAAAAATGCATCAGTACCTCTTTGGTAGGAAGTTTGAATTAGAGATGGACCACAAGCCATTAACATCCCTGTTGTCAGACAGCAAGGCTATCAATGCCAACGCATTACCTCATATACAGAGATGGGCTCTCATGCTGGCTGCTTATGACTACTCCATTCGGCACCGGCCCGACACTGAAAATTGCGCTGACGCGCTCAGCAGGCTTCCACTGGCCACCACTGAGGGGGCAGCGGCTGTCGATGCCTTTGACAGCACAGGCTCCTCCATCACAGCCCGCCAGATCAAAATCTGGACAAACAGAGCTCCCCTCCTATCCCTGATTAAGAAATGTGTCCTGACTGGGGATTGGGCGCCCGCACACGGAGCATGCCCTGAGGAGGTCAGACCGTTCCACAGATGGATGGATGAGCTCTCCATCCAAGCCGACTGCCTACTATGGGGCAGCTGGGTAGTTATGCCCCAGAAGGGCAGGGAGGCATTCATCAGGGAACTCCACAGCGAGCACCCAGGCATTGTGCTGATGAAGGCCATTGCCTGGTCACACGTTTGGTGGCCTGGAATTGATTGTGTTCGCAGGTGCATGACGTGTGCCCAGCTGGGTAATGCCCCCAGGGAGGCCCCATTCAGCCAGTGGCCCTGTCCCACCAGGCCATGGTCACGCATTCATGTTGACTACGCGGGCCCGTTCATGGGAAAGATGTTCCTTATTGTGGTAGATGTCTACTCGAAATGGATCGAGTGCATCATCCTGAATTCATGCACATCATCCACCACCGTGGAAAGCCTGCGTGCGATCTTTGCAACCCATGGCTTGCCGGACATCCTGGTTAGTGATAATGGCCCATGTTTCACAAGCTATGAATTCTGAGAGTTTATGTCGGGCAATGGCATCAATGGCCAGGCGGAACGTGCGGTCCAAATCATTAAGCAAGGTATGCTCAGGATTCAAGGACCCTCCCTACAATGCCGCCTATCGCTTCTCCTGCTGGCCTATAGATCACAACCATAGTCGCTCATGGGGGTCCCGCCCACAGAGCTACTAATGAAACGGACACTCAAAACGCGGTTGTCCCTCATTCACCCAATCCTGACCGACATAGTTGAGGGCAAGCGCAAATCACAAAACGAGTACCATGACCGTAATTCGAGGGGGAGATGTATAGAAATAAATGATCCTGTATTCATCCTCAATCACACCATGGGGCCCAAATGGCTTGAGGGCACTGTAATTGACAGAGGGGAATAGGGTCATTGTGGTAAAACCCAACAAGGGTCAGATATGCCGTAAGCATCTGGACCAAGTAAAAAAAAAGGTTCAGCATTGACACGGAGGAACCTGAAGAAGACCATGAGATGGAGCTCACAACACCGCCAGTGAATGAGCAACAAGAGCAATCAGAAGAATGTACAGTCCCTACGGTCAGCCCAGAATCACCACAGGTGACAGACACTCACGTCAGTGTCCAACAACCAGAGCCTCAACTGCAGCGCTCCACGAGGGAACGTAGACCACCTGAAAGACTAAACCTATGATCAAAATAAGACTTCCGGGGGGGGAAGGTGATGTCATGTATGTAACCACAATGTAACACCACTGTATTACTGTATACACTCAACCTAGATGTACACCTTTACCACAACGGGTGAACTTGTGGGAGACACTCCTTACCTGATCACACAGGTATAAAAAGGGAGGTCCCACGCCGGGTCATCGTCTTTGGAGTCCTGTGAATAAAGAGTTAAGGTCACAGAGTGACCTTGTCCCCAGAATGTGCCACGTGTGGTTTCATACTGTAGAGTAAGGACTTTACACCCTCAATAGCAAGCACACCCTTCCTCAGGATTAGGAGACCAAAATTGCACACAATACTCAAGGTGTGGTCTCACCAAGGACCTGTACAACTGCAGCAAGACCTCCTTGCTCTTATACTCAAATCCTCTCACTATGGAGGCCAGCATGCCATTTGCTTTCTTTACTGCCTGCTGTACCTGCATTCCTACCTTCAATGACTGATGGACCATGACACCCAGGGTCTCGTTGCACCTTCCCTTTTACTAATCTGTCACCATTCAGATAATAATCTGTTTTCCTGTTTTTGCCACCAAAGTGAATAACCTCACATTTATCCATACGATACTGCATCTGCTGTGCTTTTGCCCATTCACCTAACCTGTCCAAGTCCTCTGCAGCCTCTTAGCATCCTCCTCGCAGCTCGCCCTGCCACCCAGCTTAGTGTCATCTGCAAACTTGGAGATATTACATCCAATTCCTTCGTCTAAATCATTAATGTATATTGTATAGAAGCTGGGGTCCCAGCGCTGAATCCTGCGGCACCCCACTAGTCACTGCCTGCCATTCTGAAAAGGACCCGTTTATTCCCACTCTTTGCTTCCTGTCTGCCAACCATTTCTCTATCCACGTCAATACATTACCCCCAATACCATGTGCCTCAATTTTGCACACCAATCTCTTGTATGGGACCTTGTCAAAAGCCTTTTGAAAATCCAAATGCACCACGTCCACTGGTTCTCCCTTGTCCACTCTACTAGTTACATCCTCAAAAACTTCTAGAAGATTTGTCAAGCATGATTTCCTTTTCATAAATCCATGCTGACTTGGACCAATCCTGTCACTGCTTTCCAAATGCGCTGTGATTACATCTTTAATAATTGATTCCAATGTTTTCCCCACCACTGATGTCAGGCTAACCAGTCTATAATTCCCCGTTTTCTCTCTCCCTCCTTTTTTTAAAAAAGTGAGGTTACATTAGCTACCCTCCAATCCATAGGAACTGATCCAAAGTCCATGGCATGTTGGAAAATGACCACCAATGCATCAACTATTTCTGGGATCACTTCCATAAGTGCTCTGGGATGCAGACTATCACGCCCTGGGGATTTATCGGCCTTCAGTCCCTTCAATTTCCCCAACACCATTTCCTGACTAATATGGATTTCCCTCAGTTCCCCCTTTTTGCTAGACCCTCGGTCCTCTTTTATTTTCGGGAGGTTATTCGTGTCTTCTTTAGTGAAGACAGAACCAAAGTATTTGTTCAATTGGTCTGCCATTCCCTTGTTCTCCATAATAAATTCACCTGATTCTGTCTTCGATTATTGTTTCTAAAAGTTTCCTCACCATCGACATTAGACTGGACTGTAATTGCCAGGTTTATCCTTCTGCCTTTATTTGAACAGGGGTGCAACGTTTGCAATCCTCCAGTTCTCTGGCATTGCTTCCATATCTAAGGAGGACTGGAGGATTGTGGCTAGAGTCTACATTACTTCCATCCTTACTTCCCTCAGTAACCTAGGATGCATCCCACCCAGACAGGAAGACATTTGTACTTTGAACATTGGCAACCTTTTAACAACCTCCTCTTATTCTATTTTTACTCTATCCATTTACTTTACTACTGCTCCTTTATTGTGACATTGGCAGCATCATCTTCAGTGAGGACAGATGCAAATGACTCATTTAGCAGCTCAACCATGCCCTCTACCTCCACTGCAAGGTATCCTTTTTGGTCCCAAAAATTGGCCCCATTCTTCCTTTGACTACGTATGCGTTTATAAAAATACTTTTGGGTTCCCTTTTATGTTACATACTGATCTATTTCCATGCACATTCATTGCCCTTCTCATTTCCTTTTTCAGTTTTCTTCTATACTTTCTGTATTCAGCTTGGTTTGCTACTTTATTATGAGTCTGACATTTATCATAAGCCTCCTTTGTTATTTCATTTTAATCTCCATGGGGCCGAAATTGCCCTGCGCACCATTTGTGGACAGTAACCTTCCGGGCCCAGAAATTTTAACGCCCAGGCTGAGGTCCCGCCCCCTGGCGTGCAATTTGGCTCTACGCCCCTCTAATGAGGTGGAGCACTGTCTCAGGCACGCTCCCTTGTTGGAGGGGCGCTCCAGAGGTTGCAGCGCCGCTCTGAAGAGGTCAGCGTTACACAGAAGCGCTGACATGCTACAATGACTCTCCTCTTTAGTTAAAGGGGAGGGCCGCTGCGCATTCTTCAGGCCCTTTTTGATGGTTGCCACTGGGCCACTAGGGACGCACTCGACTGGGCCAGCAGCCTGGCACCCAAAAGAGTGTGCCGGGTGCATGAAGGTGGCCAGGTCAAAGCGATGACTGCCATTGTCGGGCCAACTGAAGAGTTGGCCGACAAAATAAAATGGTGTCCCAGGACGCACACGGCCTCCCCTTTAAGGGGTGCTCCGGGTGGATGTCAGCGCCCCACGAAGCTGGTCTCGCAATTTCCCCCATGAGCCGTAAAGGAGTCAGTGCGTACGATGATGATGTCACCACCTGTTGCGCGCCGGCCTGGGGCACCAACCATGGGGCGTGGTGCTACCGGCAAATCTACCCCAAAATCTCTGGGCAATTTTGCCTGAGGCGCTACTGCCAACCGCCCCCGGGCGAAAAGGCCATTGTGCCCCATTTAAAAGGGGCAATTTTGGCCCCTATATCTTTACTCATCCAGGGACCTCTCACTTTGTATGCTCCTCATGGCAGCATGTCCATTCTGTACCTGAACTATCTCCTCTTTGAAGGCCTCCCATTTACTGTTTTATCAATCACTTAAATCAACCCTCCTCCAGTTGAGTATTTTCACTTTCAATGTTCCTTGTCCTTTTCCAAAACTACTCTGAACCTAATGATTGTGATCACTGTCTCCCAAATGCTCCCCCACTAAAACATGGCCCACTTGCCCCACTTCTTTCCCCAAGGACTAGATCCAGCACTGCTTCCTTCCTTGTTAGGCTGGCAACATGCCAATCAAGAAAGTTCTCTTGTACACAATTCAGGAATTCTTCCTTCTTTTCTTTTTATATTATTATTTTTAGGATAGTTGATGTTCCCCATTATCACTACTCAACAGTTCTTGCATCTTTCTGAAATTTTCATCTCTATCTCCTTCCGACTATTTGGTGGCCTCTATATACCCAGCAACATAATAGCTCCCCTATTGTTCCTTATTTCTGACCAAATAGATTGTGTCTTTGATCCTTCAAGTGCATCATCCATTTCTAGTGCTGTAACAGTATCTTTAATCAATCCTGCAAATATACTTGCCTTCCACCGTGTTTCGGAAACTATCTGTTGAATTGGAGTAGAAAGGTGGTGTGTCATAAGCAGATACGTCTAAACACTTTGCTACATCCTGAGCATCAGGAAGACGCTGCAGCATTGGTCTAGCAACATTCCCACCTGGATTCCGCCGAATAGGACCACCCTCAGTGCCTGGATGAAATCAACAGTATGGAGAAGTTAGCACAGGTTCCCACTTTATTGCAGCAGGGAAATATCATTTGTACGAAAGGTTAAGATTGTAGGTTTGTCAGCTGGTCAAGGTCGACTGATGCCTTGCAATTTTGCTCGACCCATTTTGATCATATATTGCGAAATATGGAGACGAGAACTGAAATAAACAAATTATAGATAAGAAATGTGCAATACAGTCTTGCTAAAAGCTTTCTGAAATGAAATGTTATTTTGTATTGCTCGATTTGAGAAATGTTACTTTATAATAGGTTCTTCGATTTTAAACAATAGCTTTAAGTTTCAAAAGTTAATTTTAGGTGAAATATCTGCACCATGTTCATACAAATATACTGCAGTGTACACATTTCCCTATATACCTTGAATATGTAAATATCTCCAAGGGTGCATTCACAGAATGTGAAGCAATTTCTCTTCACACCAATAATGCAGTTATAGGAGAAAATGAAGCTTGAATCTAGTTTTAGGATCTGATCTGACACCAGAAAGAAGCGAAGCGAGACTCCCTGGAGCTAATACTGTAGTATCATTCTAATTTGTTTCAGAGGCAGTTCGGGCCTTCACACTCGATTGATACTATATTTAGCATTGGTGGGCAGTTTAGCTTTGCACTTAAAGGAAAATTGAATTACAGCATCTTTGAATTAATATAATAGATATTCAGTACTTCAAGTATAGCAATAAACCAATTTCTTTATTCAAGACTGGTCCTTTCACATTATTGTCTTGAGAAGAAATGGCATGATCCTTACAACAGCAAACGTCCAGTTTATCCAGAATAAGCTAAGGGGGGAAATCTAGAACTAGGGGGCATAGTTTAAGAATAAGGGGTTGCCCATTTAGAACTGAGATGAGGAGGAATTTCATGTCTCAGAGTGTCATAATTCCATGGAAGTCTCTGCCCCAGAGATCTGTGGAGGTTGGGTCATTGAATATATTTAAGGCGGAGATAGACAGATTTTTGAGCAATAAGGGAATAAAGGATTATGGGGAGCGGGCAGGGAAGTGGAGTTGAGTCCATGATCAGATCAGCCATGATCTTATTAAACGGTGGAGCAGGCTCGAGGGGCCAGGTGGCCTACTCCTGCTCCTATTTCTTATGTTCTTATGAAACAGGTGAAGGAGGACACCCACCCAAAGCCACGGGCCGAGCAGCACAGTGAAAATAACCCTTAGATATCTCTGCTGAAACACGCTAGCAGCAGAAGGGTAGTACGCCAGGCTCTCACAGACGGGACTTCCCAGGTCTCTGCTCCTGGTTGCCATCTAATAGCCCCTGCTGGCAGTGCAGGTGAGAGTGTCAGGGGTGGGCACAATCCAGCAAAGGAACCAAAACCTTCAGAAGGAGGAAGTAAAGGGGAGAAAATTGGTGACAGCAAGAAATAAAATGCTGCTGATTGAAGTGGGTTCCCTTAACTAACTGTGATGCGAGCTAGAGAACTTGAATAAAGAATGATGTTTCAGACTAGAGGAATTTTTTCCCTCAAAGTTTTTGTATAGCAGAAAGCCATTTTACTATATCTGAACTGTGCCATTATTTTGCCACATTTTAATGTAGAATGCTTGTGTTAAATGTAAACAATATACTTCAGAACCTGTGACTTCCCTTTAATGTACTTCAATCATTTTCCGGTTACATACCACACGTTGTTTGTGCGCCACAGGTGCCATCTTGGATCAAAATGGCATATGAGCAGCATGGGCACATTTCTGGTGTGGGCCACACCAGATGCCATTTTGGTGAGGGCGTTTGCGTCAGTACTGGGAGTGTGCACTGGAAGGAAGCAGAATAGGCAGATCGTGACGTCAATCAGCTTACAACACTGATTTGATGCCAGTGCTGCATTTTCAACGCCCTGGATCGAACGCCCTCCATTAACCTCCCACAGCTGAACATGCATTCAGCAGCAGGAAGGAACACCCACCTGCACTATTTAAAAGGGATCATCACCTACTCACAAGTTGCTGATTGATTTCTACTGGCTGTTGCTGAGTTTGTCCAAGTATTTGTTTATTTCTAGATTTCTTTAAAGTTGCCTAACGTCTAGCGGCACTTGCTACTGACTTGCAAGGGGTCTGCTCAGACCAGTAGCTCCCAGATATGGTGCAGTAGTTTGTATCCCCCTTGGCCTGCAGCATGACAGGGAGAATGGGCAGAGGCGACACAGAGCAGGACAAGCTGCTGGAAGAGAGGGAAGGGGAAGAAGTGCTCCCAGCAGGAGGCCATATCCACCAGGGACTTCAGGGGACAAATCTCCTACCTCAATAACGAACAGTGTGTGCGATGTCTTTGCTGTACTAAGGTGGTGCTTGCTGAAATCTGCCACCCGCTTTAGGCAGACCTGCAGCCTCAGTCCAGGGCGAAGACGGTATTGCCAGTGGCTGTGAAGGTGACCGTGCATTTGAACCTTTGTGTCAGGTTCCTTCCAGGCTGGAGCAGGTCACATCTCCATGTTCGCCATCCACTCCTGCACAGGGAGGTGAGTGAGGCTCTGTATGCAAAGAGAGCTGAATACATTTCATTCTCTCTTGCCAGAGAGAAGCAGGTAGGGCGAGCACGTTTTGCCACAATAGCAGGCTTCCCCATGGTGCAAGGCGCCATTGACTGCACGCACGTCGCTTTGCAGGCATCCCATTTCAATTCGGAGATGTACTGCAACCGGTAGGGTGTCCACTCCCTCGATGTCCAGCTGGGGTGCGACCATACTTAGTGCATCATGCAGGTCAATGCGGTATCCTGGCAGCAGCCATGTTGCCTTCATTCTGCTGCATTATCTGTACCATCAACATTTGAGTTACCACGACCAACCAGAGTTTGGTTACTGGGCGACAAGGACTATCCGCTGAGTACCTGGCTCATGACTCCGCTGCGCAACCCAAGCGCACATGGGCAAGCATGCATACAATGAAAGCCATGCTGCCAGACGGAATCTGACAGAGCAGACCATTCGTGCTCTTAAGCAATGCTGCTGCTCTGGAGGATCCTTGCAGTACTCACCAGAACATGTCTCAAGATTCATTGTGGTCTGCTGCATGTTCCACAACATCACCATAATGCGGGTACAGCCCTTGCCACTAGCTATTCTGGGGAAGAGGGGCAGCTGAGGAGCAGCAACCCAGGCAGCCCCTCTCTGCCCAAGCTCTCCGTGATCGACTCAATCGATTGCAGGATCAGTAAACGCAATCCCAATTCAACATACACCAACAGTCCCACACCTTATCTTCCCTCTGTTACTGATCACCACAGTGTCCTCCTGGCCACAATAAAAACCTACACAAAACAAACATTTCAAACCAATTTTATGAATCAAATCATTGTAATATTTTCAATCAAAATTCAACTAGTCACCTGTGAGCATTCCTTTAGTGCCGGTCTTCATGTACATTTGCCTGTCCTAGTGCTCCTATGCAGTGCTACCTCAGTGGCTGCAGCAAGGCTGGTGGAAGGCTGATGACTTTCAGTGGGTGAGACTGCAGATGAACTTGCAAGACGACCTCGAGCAGTTGTGGGCTGAGTAGGCATGAGTTACTTGGCCCATCACCTTGGCATGGGCTACAGCAGTCTGGACTGGCTGGCTGGCAGGCAACAGCAAGGGCACTAGCGGAGTAGCTGCGATGGGAGGACGAATGAGGGAGGACAGGAAGTTCGTGCTCCATGGGGCCACTGCCACTCTCCCGGGCAGCGCTTCAGCAATCCTAGCCAGCTGTTGGAGGACAGATTGCTGTGACACCCTGCAAGCCCATTTGAACAATGTAACCCAGAGCCATGATGGTAGCACTCTGAGCTTGTGTGGCAGGAAGCTGAACTTGCATGGTAGAAAGCTGAGCTTGCACGAGAGCAGTCTGAGCTTCCACTGCAGCACTCAGACATTGAGTGGCATCTGCTTGTGATGCAATGGAAGCTGAGACATCAGCCATCAGATGCAGCATGATGGTTTGCTCCACAAGTGTGGATCAGCCCACCATTTCCACACTGGAAGGGATGGGCTTCAAACTTGGCACAAAGCCCTGTACAAGGCTGGAGCAGACTCCTCCATGCTCCTTGATATTGCATTTAGGCACAGACCATTACCACTGACCAATATGTCAGGAATTCTGTGCATTGCAAACGTGGTTCTAAGGCTCTCCACAGTGGTGGAGATGGTGCTCGAGTTTAAAATGGTGCACTCGATCCACTTTGAAAATGCATAGACGACTACGAGGAACATCTTGCCCATGAATGGGCCCGCAGAGTCTACATGCACCCGCGACCACGGTTTGGTGGGCCAGGACCAGGGGCTTCCCTGGGGGCATTAGAGTTGGGCACAAATGGTGCACCGCCGGACGCAGAGCTCCAAGTCCGCGTCAATGCCAGGCCACCAGACGTGGGATCTGGCTATGGCCTTCATAAAGACGAAACCCTGGGTGCTCGCGGTGGAGCTCCCGGACAAACGCCTCTCTGCCTCGCAAGGGCATAACTACTCGGCTGCCCCACATCAGGCAGTCTGCCTGTAGTGATAGTTCATGAATGCGCCTATGGAAAGGTTTGATCTCCTCGGAGCAGGCATCGTGAGCCTCTGCCCAGTCACCAGTTAAAACACATCTTTTGACTAAGGATAACGTGGGGTCGCTGGTTGTCCAGGCTCTGATTTGACGAGCCGTCATGGGCGAACCTGCGGATTCAAAGGCATTGATTGCCATGACCATCTCACAGTCCTGTGCGTCGGACCCTTCCGTAGTCGCCAGGGATAGCCTGCTAAGCGCGTCAGCACAGTTGTCTGTGCCTTATTGTGTAGTCGTAAGTCGCCAGCATGAGTGCCCACTGCTGAATGCGCGCAGAGGCGTTGCCGTTTATTGCCTTGCACTCGGATAGCAGGGACGTGAGGGGTTTGTGGTCGGTTTCTATTGCGAACTTGGCCCCAAAAAGGTATTTTGACACCGTACACACATTCGAGCGCCTCCTTCTCCACCATACCATACCGGCGCTCCACCCGCGAAAGTGACCTGGAGGCATAAGCTATGGGTTGTAATTTACCCGCACCACTGACATGCTGTAAAACGTACCCGACCCCATACGCTGACGCAACACATGTAAGAACTAGCTTTTTACCCGTGTCAAAAAAGGCTAAAACACTGTTGGAACATAGAAGGTTGCGTGCCTTATTGAAGGCGCGTTCTTGGGCGTCGCCTCAAAACCAATCGCATCCCTTTTTGAGTAGCACGTGGAGAGGCTCCAGCAGCGTGCTCAAGTTCCGCATAAAGTTCCCAAAGTAATTGAGTAGCCCGAGAAAGGCGCGCAGTTCCGAGACATTCCAGGGCCTGGGTGCCAGACGAATTGCTTCAGTTTTGGATTCTGTTGAGCGGATTCCATCAGCGGCAATCCTTCTGCCCAAAAATTCAACCTCAGGCGCGAGAAACAGACACTTGGATTTCTTAACTCTTAGGCCTACCCGATTCAATCGACTTAGTACTTCCTCCAAATTGCGGAGATGGGAGTCGGTGTCCCTGCCCGTGATGAGTATGTCATCTTGAAACACAACCATCCCCGGGATGGACTTGAGCAGACTCTCCATGTTGCGCTGGAATATAGCAGCTGCCAACCTGATGCCGCATGGGGCTTGAATGTACATAAAAAGGCCTCGTTGTATGTTGATGGTGGTGAGTAGCTTAGACTCTTCGGTCAGTTCTTGTGTCATAAACGCAGATGTGAGATCTAGTTGCGAGAAAAGTTTTCCTCCAGCCAACGTGGCAAATAGGTCCTCCACTCTGGGCAGCGGGTATTGGTCATGTAGGGAGACCCTGTTTATGGTAGATTTGTAATCCCCACAGATTCGTATGGATCCATCAGGCTTCATGATGGGGACGATGGGACTTGCCCAGTCGCTAAATTCCACGGATGAGATAATGCCTTCCCACAGAATCCGGTCCAGTTCGTGTTCAATCTTTTCCCTCATCACATAAGGCACAGCTCTAGCCTTGTGATGGACCGGTCTGGCATGTATGATGTAGATTTTAACTTTAGCCCCTTTGAAGGTGCCCACACCTGGCTGAAAGAGATGTTCAAAATGACTTAGAACTGTTGAGCAGGAGGTCCGTTCCTCTGACGACATGGCGTGAACATCATCCCATTTCCAATTTAGTTTTGCCAGCCAGCTTCTCCCCAAAAGTGCTGGGAGATCTCCGGGGACAATCCACAGGAGAAGTCGGTTCACCGTCCCTTGTGTGTGACTGAGAGTATGGCGCTGCCAAGGACTGGGCCGATTTTTTTGGTAGAGGTCCTTAGTTTGGTGTCGATCCTTGTGAGTTTTGGTCTGTTGCTTTTGTGCGACCACAGCTGTTCAAATTGTTGGACGCTCATGAGAGATTGACTTGCTCCAGTGTCCAGTTCCATGTTGACGGGTATCCCGTTGAGTAGAATCCTCATCATTATTGGAGGCATCTTGTTGTAAGAACAATAGATATTGATCGTGTTGACCCGCTGTGCCTCGACGTCCCGGGCACGGTCCCCAACGTCTTCTGGTCCGCTTTCCGACCCTTCCAATTCGTATACCAGCTGAGCTGCTGTTTTTCTGCACATGCGAGCCAGATGCCCTGTATAGTTGCAGTTTCTGCAAACAGCATGCTGAAATCAACACCCCCTTGTTGAGTGCCTTCCCCCACATCTCCAACACAGACCGCTTCCATTGTTTCTGAAGGATGAGCTGCGTCTGGCTGATCTTTCTTGAGCTTCTCAGTCTGCAGTTGATTGCTCGCATTGTGGGCTGATGAGGTGTGAACAGCCGTTCATGTGGTCCTTGATGGCTTCTGGCTCCACTGCCTGCTGTTGAAGGCCTGCTCTCCTGTCTTTGTCTGTGTGTGGGGCTAGCGGCTTGTTTCACACTGTGAACCCCTTGTTCCGATGTTTTGTTAGTTGTCGTACCCGCAGTATAGATCAACCTCGTTTCTTCTTCTCCTGCCAAGAATGTCTGTGCGACCAGTGCTGCTGCCTCTAGGGTCATGTTCTTGGTCTCTATAAGCTTTCGGAATATGCCTGCATGGCCTATTCCTTCAATAGAAAAGTCTCTCAGTACTTCTCTCCTTAGTTCATCGGAGAACTCACATAAACTAGCCAGCCTCCGAAGTTCCGCCACAAAGTCGGGCATGCTCTGGCCCACACAGTGTCTGTAGTTGTAGAACCTGTGTCTGGCCATGTGTAGGCTGCTCGCTGGCTTCAGGTGATCTCTCACCAGTGTGCTCAACTCCTCAAATGACTTGCTTGCTGGTTTCTTGGATGCCAGCAGGTCCTTCATTAAGGCGTATGTTTTCGAGCCACAGCTGGTCAAGAGATGGGCTCTTCTCTTGTCTGCCTTATCGTCACCCAACCAGTCTTTGGTTACAATGCTTTGCTGGAGACTTTCTATAAAGTCCTCCCAATTGTCTCCAGCATTGTATTTCTCATCTGAGCCGTTGGTAGCCATTCTGTGGATTCTATGATCCTGTAACTCATCACCACTGTAAAGTCCTGACCCTGCAGTACAGACTTACACGAGGCACATGCTGAAGTCAAGGTCACTCTGGACCTGCACCTTTATTTCACAGCTCTCGAGCGCCACATTTGCCTGAGACCTACCTTTATATACCTGTGTGGGACAGGTATGCAGTGTCTCCTGCAAGTGCACCCCTGGTGGTAAAGTATGCTTGTGGTTACAGGTCATATCTAGTTACAGTCATGTATAGCATGGTAAGATACAGTTATGTACAGTAGTGTGAGATACATGACAAAACCAATTTTATCACCTCTTCCAAGAGAGTTGAGAGAACTAATGTTGTTTGGAGGCGCTGCCGGAGGAACGGCGCATGTGTTGACTGAGCTTTGCCAAGGAAGCATTTTGCCAACACGAAGGATGACCTGATATGGTGGCCTACCTCTCACGGGACCTCTGGAATAAAAATACATAATAGGTAAAATCAGCTCGGGACAGGCTGAAGCAAAAAAGGGCCATTCGGTTCAACTGGTCAATACTGGCAGTTATGCCCAACAAGAGCTTCCTCCCACCCTTCTTCATCTAACCAGATCAGCACCTCCTTCTCCCTCATGTATTTATCTAGCTCCCCCTTAAATGCATCTATACTATTCACCTCAACCATTCCCTGTGGTAGCAAGTTCCACATTATCACCGCTCTCTGGGTAAAGAAATTTATCCTAAATTCCCAATTGGATTTATTACTGACTATCTTATATCTATGGCCACTGGTTCTGGTCTCCCCCACAGGTAGAAACATCTTCTCATTGTCTACTCTATCAAACCCTTTCACAATCTTAAAGATGTCCATCAGGTCCACCTCTTGGACATTTTTTCTAGAGAGAAGAGCTCCAGCCTGTTCCATCTTTCCTGATAAGTATAACCTCTCAGTTCTGGTATCATAACTTTACCACTTCTGTATCTTTGAATGTAGCCATCAATTCTGGGCTTCTATTTGAAGAAGCCTGCAGTTGGCAAGCAACTGCCCCAAGAAATATGGTTCAAAATAAGGACTATAAGAACAACCATGTTGAGGAAGCTCACTCTCTGCCTCACTTCTTCTAAATTACTTCCTGCACAGCTGCTCTGATCCTGAGGAGATCATGTTCTATACCACAACCCATGGGCATCGAGATATTTAGTGGACCGTGGAAATTCTGAGCCAATCATGAATATATGTAACACTTTTGTGTTAGTATATTATATACATTTATTTTCTCATAAAAGGTATCCATTTCAGGAATCATTTTGTTATTGTTGTAAAAGCAATTTTAAATTGTGCATGAACCGAAGATATTGGCCCTGAAATTGCGGCCTTTCCGGGTGCGTACGATGTGCACATTTGCCCAAGAGGCTCCGCAAGTTCCGGGTTTAGGCGTGCAAGGCCTGCTTTTACCAGCATAAAAGTTAGAAAAAAAGAAATATTCTTACTTACTTTTATATTAAAAACCCCGTCTGTGAAGGTAAGTTTATTTATTAACTCCAGTAAAACATTTTTTTTTAAAAACATTTAATTTAATGTATTTTCTATTCATTTTTAAAAAGTGAAGTGTTTTTAAAAGTTTATGTTTGTATTTTGTTTGATTTTAGGGCTATTCTCATTGATAGTAATGGGAGAATACTACACTGTGAATGGTGGTCCAGGCCCACGTGATCCCAGGTGTAAGCATCGATGTAAACATTGACACAGACTTCAGGATTTTGGAGTTTAAGTTTTGGACATTGCTTTTCCATATTTAATTTACTGCAGAAGAGCTGACAGCATGACTGGGACAAGCCCAGGGATGTTCCACAGGAATACACATCAGATGGGCGGGGATAGTCTGGGATGGGGCAATGACTGTAAACAGGAACCTCATCGCAGGTAGATGGTTGATGGAGGACCCTTTTGTCATGTAATGGGAACCCATCAGTGAGAGATCAGGTAAACTGGTCAATGCTCAAGCCATCATCCTGGATAAGATAGCCCTGGAGCGTGGGAACCTCAGGACAAAGGAAGCTATTGGCCACCCAGAATCCTTGGAGCCTTTATCCCCAGGAAGAGCCCGGTAACAAAGGCACAAGCCGGAGATGTGTTTCATTGCTCTTTAGTTGGACTGCCTCAGGCAAAGGACTGGTTTTTGGCGCGAAGATTAAAAGGCATTTTTCAGGTATAAGAGAAGGCAGTTTGCTGCCATTTCTCTCTCTCTCTCTCTCTCTCCTCTTCTATGCTTGCTTGCTTCGTTCAACACACTCAAGGACCGAACACTCCATCTGGGACGGAGAGAAGAAACCATCGGTTACAAGCAAAGAGAGCCTCGCTATTTCGACTGGGAAGCTGACCCCGAGACTGGGACTTGGAAACCACAGATTGATACAGAACCAGAAGATACGCCTCATCGGGAGAAGCAGCGAGTAAGTCAGAGGTGTAACTGGTGAGCTTTATCCCAACCCACACATCCTTAAAGACCACCGCATAGTGTGAAGGGATGTCATGTGTCCCAACCAAGCCTTAGGGGTTTAGTGGGGAGGTTCTGCGTGGGGAGAATAGGCCAACGCACATTCTGTTGGATAGATTCAGTGGTGCACTACTGATTCAAGCAGGGGTGTTTTAGTCGTGGGTACTTTGCGATAGGGGCCTGCTCAGATGGGCCAGTGTTGTGTGTTGTACTGTGTTTGTTTTATGCCACCAGGGTGTATTTTACTGGAAGCAGGTGTGTTCTTTATCTTGAATAAAAGCATTGTGACGGTTGAGACCGAAAGATCTGTCTATAACTGAGTATTCTGTTCACTACTATAATTCCCAGATCTAACGACTGTTGTAAGGGGATGATTCGAAATCACCAAGGGCAAAACCACTTACACAGGATACACATATGCTCCTTGGATACATGGGCCTCTATGCCTTGGACCGTAACCGGAAAATTTCGGGGTACTTCAGTAAAAAAAATTTCGGTCAGAGGCATCCGCTGCGGGAAGGCTCTGACAGCAATTTTGGCCCATTGTTTAATTTTCTGCTGAGTATTCCTGGTATATAATTATGCTTTCCTTTATAAAGCACTGGTTTAATTATGAACAAATGCCCACTAAATAAATATAACATTTCAATCATGCGGCGATAGAGGTATTTCCCCAAATTAAAGGACAACATCACAGTGTGCCTTTTGTCCCTACACCTCATCAGTGGCAAGGGAAGGACAGGAGGCAGATGGATTCTGGGGAACAAAACTGTTATCTTTTCCTTAAATCTTTGTGAAATTTCTGTGGAAAGAAGGGATATGCAAATAATAAAGATTAATTTTTATGGCCTTCTAAAAAGTAGCTTTTCCAATATTGTTAATTTTTAAAGTTGATTTGTTGTGTTTTCAGAAGTTGTAGCTCATTTACCTTCAATCTGAGTTATGGTGTCTTTTCTCTGCTTTTTATAGTGCCAGGTGGTTGGTCTGCTGGGTAAACCATTGGATTGACTGCGCACGAGCTGTAGGTTCCCGATTCCCTACACCTGGTCAGTGGCAATCAAGGCAATGCTGGCCCTCTATTTCTACAGTTCTGATTCCTCCAGTCAGGCAATGGAATGGGGCTGCGAGGTCCTGCATTCAACAGGAGCAGATGCTCTCTTCCACAGGGCATTTACATTCATTAAATATGATGTGGGCCCTACACAGCAAAGAGAGACAGGTGCATTAATTTCCATAGGATTGCGGGCTTCCCCAGGGTGCAGGAGGCCATCAATGGGATCACTCAAGCAACTGGTCACCTTCCTGCATAGGAAAGGTTACCACTTGCTTAAATGTGCTCTTCTTCTTCAAAACCCAATGATTAACCATGTTAACTCAGACCATGCATATTAACTTAGAGCATCAAGGATATGCATTTGTTCCTTCCCTACTTCCTCACCCATAACTTATTCAGCAGGGAAAGACAAGGAGGCAGATGGATCCTGGGGAATAAAATTTTGCAATCTTTTCCTTCAATCTTTCGGCGACATTTCTGTGGAAAAAGGGATATGCAGACACTAAAGATTACTTTTTGCAGCCGTTTAAAAATTTGTTTTTCCAATGTTGTGTTGATTTAATGTGATTTCAGAAGTTGCAGCTCACTTACCTTCCAATGCCACATCTCAATCCGAGTTAAGCTGTCTCTTCTCAGCATTTTATTGCGCCGTGATTGGTCTCTGGGGTAAACTATGCCGTGCAAGAGCATCATATGATCTCTGGTGGCATATACTGTGAATGAATCACACCCACCCAGATATTTACAGGGAGGGGCTTGGAGCCTGAGAAACCCAGGGAATGCGGAGGTCTGTGCTGTTAAATCTAAAATGTAGTTCTAATCTGAGGCATGGAGCCTCATTAACATATTTAAATTACTGACCCTCCACAAGAACAGATTACTTACCAGCCCCCAACTTGCCTGGGTTGTGGTCAGGTTTCAGGTTTAAGAAGTTAACCCTCCGCCACTCCTGGAGAGGTTAAAATTCCCCCCATTGTTTCAGCAAATTCGTACATTTCCAAAAATCATGATTTTAGTTCACAATCTCTGAGCATAGTTCTCAAAACATAAGAATATAAGAATTAGGAGCAGGAATAGGCCATTTGGCCCCTCAAGCCTGCTCTGTCATTCAATTAGATCATGGCTGATCTTCTACCTCAACACTTTCCTGCACTCTCCCCATACTCCTTGATTCCATTAATATTCAAAAAAAATCTATTGTTCTCCGTATTGAATATATTGAAAGACTGAGCCTCCACAGCCTTCTGGAGTAGAGAATTCCAAAGATTCACCACCCTCTAAGTGAAGAAGTTTCTCCTCATCTCAGTCCTAAATGGCCAACTCCTTATTCTGAGACTGCGACCCCTGGTTCTAGGCACCTCAGCCAGGGGAAACATCCTCCCTGCATCTACCCTGTCAAGCCCTGTAAGAATTTTGTATATTTCAATGAGATCATCTTTCATTCTTCTAAACTCTGGAGAATATAGTCCTAGTCTACTCAATTTCTCTTCATAGGACAATCCCCCCATCCCAGGAATCAGTCTGGTGAACCTTTGTTGCACTCTCTCAATGGCAAGTATATCAGTCCTTAGGTAAGGAGACCAAAACTGTACACAATAATCCAGGTGTGGTCTCACCAGGGCCCTATATAATTGCAATAGGACATATTTACTCTTATACTCAAAGAAGTGAAAGCAATGAGGATAATTCTCTGGTCTCCAAAAGCCCAAGGAGTAAAAAGACTTGCATTTCTATAGCACTTTTCATGACCACCGGACGTCTCAAAGTGCTTTACAGCCAGTGAAATACTTTAGAAGTGTAATCACTGTTGTAATGTAGAAAACATGGCAGCCAATTTGCACACCCCAAGCTCCCACAAACAACAGCTCCTACATGTGATAATGACCAGATAATCTGTCTGTGTCATGTTGGTTGAGGGATAAATATTGGCCAGGACATGGGGGTAATTCCTCTGTTCTGCTCTTCGAAATAGGATCTTTATCGTCTACCTGAAAGGGCAGATGGGGTCTCGGTTGAACGTCTCATGCAAAAGTCGGCACCTCCGATAGTGCAGCACTCCCTCAGCACTGCACTGCAGTGTCAGCCTAGATTTATGTGCTGAAGTCTTTGGAGTGGGACTTGAGCCCACAACCTTCTGACTCCAATGCGACAGTGCTACCCTCTGAGCCACTGCGCAGTAAAGTGCACTCTCCCACAAGAAGCAACTTTTATCAATTGGAAAAGCATATGACCATGCAGTCTGCCAGGTGTAATATTTATTTCATAGTTTCCCCTTTAGAGGGCAAAGTCTTCTAGTTTTTAACCTGATAAAAGACAGATATTCATGTTTTATATATCATATAAATTTTCCCTTCATATTATTCGTAAAATGGTTACCATTGCAAATAGTTCCCAGGGTATCATAGTCTTCCAAACTTTCACATAGATTGCGCCATTGGGAAAAGATAGAGTTGGGACTTAGGAGAGTCGGGTCAAAATTGCTTCTGGCTCCCATGAGGTCATCAGTGCAGATGTCACAGGTGTTTCCTCCAGTTGCAAAATTCCAGTATGGGAGTGCAAAGGTGGGGTCCTGCAGCATCACCTGTATTCATGAAAAAAAACAGTAATTTGATATACACGATACAGATGCATTAACTCAAGCTTTGATTATATAATACAAGACTCACGTGAAGTACCGTAACTTACAAGGCTAATGACCAAAAGCTGTAAAGTGAGATTACACTGGATAGTGCTTTTTCAGCCGGCGCGGACACGATGGATCGAATTGCCTCCTTCTGTGCTGTAAATTTCTGTAAGACGTTAAAGTTATCAGCAGACAGTTTTCATACTGATTTTGCAGGGAGTTTGTGTGGTCTTAGTTCAGCAAATCCAAATTCTACTGAGCACCCAGACAATCTTCAATTGTCTATCCGAACAGATCAAGTCAAGTCAGTACAAATTTTAGTCCATTTCCAATTCTGATTCCGCAAACCCCACCCCACCACCCACTCCCCGCCCTCCACCACACAAAACTAGCCATTGTTGTGACTAGCCCTCATCACTGCAACAGCTATTTTATTTTTGCCACTGTTCACCTGGGCACAACTGAATTCATGCCCTCAATGGAGCAACTATATGGCCTAGAAATCCCGGTCGAGGTTTTCTCGCGGGCAAACGAATGAAGAAAGGGAAATAAATGCACACTTACCTGTTCCTGCTGTGCCCACTCGAGATCCCGGTCCTGAGGCCTTTACTCCCTGCGCATCGCAGCGCGTGCACGTTGGGATGTCCGTAAGCTGGAGTTGCAGTCGCATGGCTCTGGGCAGCAAATTATGGTACAGTATTTTCTCATTCATAATAATGGGAACTCCGTAAGTAGGAGTTCTCACTATTATGATTGAGAAACAGCCCCCCAAACACCAAAACACTAACAAAAAATAGAAAATATACACTACATATTTAAGATTAATTTAAATTAAAGTTATTAATGTCTTGCAAAAAAAATATTTATCCGATTTTTTAAAAAAGTTTTTAATATTATGGTTTTAAATAAACTTACCATAGTGGACAGGGTTTTTAAACAATAAAATGTGTTTGTTAACTTTTATTGTGTTATGTTTTTGTATGTTTTAAAATTCTTATGCCTATAAAAGTAGGTTATGCACCTGCTTTTATCAGGTGCAAGAGTTTTCAGGACATCCGCTGGGCAAGATATGGGTAAATACCACAATCTTGCCCTTGTGAATGTCCTGGATGTGGCGATGCAGAGGATCGGTCAAGCTCCAGCTTGACAGATCGGAAAAGCCGGTTTTCAGCACATGCACATTGCGCGCTGAAAACGGGCTTTTCCGATGCCTTCCCGGGTCCATAGAAACTTCATATGGGAAGCCGCGATTTCGGTCCCTTGTATAATTTGCTAAATCAAAGCATTTGGCATTGATTAGTGGCAAAGAGTTCACCTGCCACTAGATTGCTACTGGACCATATGGTTCTTGCTAATATTAATCTCCACGTTTACAATTTAAAAAAAGCTTCAAAGTGCTTGTTATTTTTTGGGTCTTCTCTAAACAGTTTCTCTAGATTAGTTCAACTGTCACAGCTTGCATCACCCTCATGAGTGAGTCCAAACTCCACTCATCATTGAGAATGTATATACTTTCCATTAGATCTATGGAAGTGATAAGCTATGTATCTGTGATACACTTCACAAGCTAAATTCTCCACCTGCATTACACACAGGATACACCATAGTGCCTGGTTCTATGTGCTTTGTACTGGAACACAAGCAAACAGACCATCTTAAATACAATACACAGTCTTCAATAATCTCTTGGGTTCAGTTGCATTGGTCACCTCTGTAAGCAGGCCCCATGTCTTTTACATTCAAATATTTGCTAATACTGCTCATTATATCTACTTATAGAAGAGTGTAGCCTGCGAGTGTTGCAATAACACATCCCTCCTTTTGTTATATCCATAATATTTCAGAAGTATCCACATGTGCACTCCTCCAATATTGCAATAGGCAGATTTAATTACATCTTAACGAGGTGACGCTGAATGCAATTCCACAAACTAGATCATGAACATACACAATATGACATACAGGAAAAGACCTACTGGTCGCTATTGCCTGTGATGCCTAGTACGTCACAATACATGCACTTCCCACCCCATCCAGAATCACAATCTCCTGGGAAAGATGAAAAACCAGATAAGGTTCCACATAAGAGACGGTTAGCTAAAATTGAACACGCATGCACTAAAGGCAAATTATTGACCTGGCTAAGCTGAGTAGGGATAACGGGCATTTACTCGAATTGGAAGGAAGTGACAAATATCTGTGCTGGTGCCTCTATATTTAGTAATGACTTAGATAACACAAGTGAGATCCATATATCCAAGTTTGCCGATGACACAAGATTGGTGGCATAGTAAGTAGTGTAGATGGGTGCATAAAATTACAAAGAGACATTGACAGATTAATTAAGTGGGCAAAACTGTGGCAGATGGATTTCAATGCAGGAAAGTATGATGTCATGCATGTTGGGCCAAGAAGAGATAGATCAGACTATTTTTAAAAAAATGGTAAATAGCTAGGAATAGTGGAGGTTCAAAGGGTGAAAGGTTCGGTGCCTTAGCACCTCCAGTTAGCGCCTGGTGGGGCCAGCGGTAGTAGTGCCATGGTGAGAGGAATCCAGTGGCACACGCCAAATCTGGCCCCCTGTAGCACTGCCACTATGAGTTAGCAGCAAGCAGATTGTGACATCAGTGAACATGCAATGCTCACTAGGTGCCCGATCTGCAAAATTCATCATCGCCCCCTACCTTAGCACCTCGGACCAACAGTGACAGGGATAGGAGGTGTCAAGCAGGCAGATGCTGGCTCCAGGGGCACTACCTAAAGGGATGGTGAGTAATGAGTCGCAGCTGTCAGGTTGGTGCTGTTTCACTGCTTCCTGTCAGTTTGACATTGAATTCAGTCATTTAAAGGTTGTTTAGTCTCTGGAGTTTTGTGGCTACTAAAAATTAGTGACATTTTTATTTTCACAACATATCAAAGTGCTACACTAGAATGAGGTCCTGCAGCATCAATGAACTTTAAGAACTGGAACGAAGCTGTGGCAATTATGACTTGCGATTAGACTACACCTGATATTGCTTAGTGCTTTGAGTCTAATGCCACTGAGCTAAGCCATTAGTGCTTGATTTAGCGCTCCAATCCTTTCTTTAAACAATGAGACTTAATTTTGCATGCAGCGTGATTCATTAGTGCAAGGTGCTGAATCTCAAACTTTTCTAAAGTTAAGGCTATATCCTGGGCTATAATGAATTTCTCCCTCAAAGTGCTTTAGTGGTCCATGCACACAGATCGCTAAAATGTAGAAGTCAGGTCCAAAAAATTTCAAAAAGGCTAATGGAATGTTAGCCTATATGTCTAAAGGGCTAGAATATAAAGTGATGGAAGTATTGCTGCAGTTTTACAAAGCCCTGGTTAGACCATATCGGGAGAACTGTGCACAGTTCTGGGCACTGCACCTTAGAAAGGATATATTGGCCTTGGAAGGAGTGTAACATAAATTCACCAGAATGTTACCAAGGCTCCAAGGGTTAGGTTATGAGAGATTACATAAACTAGGCTTGTATTCCCTGGAATATAACACCACCACCTTGTATTTATATAGCGCCTTTAAATAGTGAAATGACCCAAGGTGCTTCACAGGAGTATTACAAGACAAAAAATTTGACACCAAGCCACATAAGGAGAAATTAAGGCAGGTGACCAATAGCTTGGTCAAAAAGGTAGGTTTTAAGGAGTGCCTTGAAGGAGGAAAGAGAGGTAAAGAGGCGGAGAGGTTTAGGCAGGGAATTTCAGAGCCGAGGGCCTTGGCAGCTGAAGGCATGGTTGGCACGGGTAGAGTCATGGAAGGATTTGAAAACAAGGATGAGAATTTTAAAATCAAGCCGTTGCTCAACCAGGAGCCAATGTAGGTCAGCGAGCACAGGGGTGATGGATGAACGTGACTTGGCGTGAGTTGGAATAAGCTCAAGTTTACAGAGGGTGGAAGATAGGAGGCTGGCTAAGAGTGCATTGGAATAGTCAAGTCTAGAAGTAATAAAGGCATGGATGAGGGTTTCAGTAGCAGACGAGCTGAAGCAGGGGCAACGTTACAGGAGATCTTAGTTATGGAGCAGATATTTGGTCAGAAGCTTTTCTCGGTGTCAAGCACGACACCAAGGTTGCAAATTAAAGACAGTGCAGGGGTCGAGTGACATCGGTGAGGTAAAGTTTGGTGTCGTCAGCATACATGTGGAACCGGACATGTTTTTAAGATGATGTTGCCGAGGGGCGGCATGTAGATGAGAAATAGGAGAACTCAGGGAAAAGAGGAACCTCCCAACATCTAACCTAGTTCAGTCCTTACACAACAATTGGTCGACACAAATACAATCTCATCACTTTATTATCTTATAAAGCTTGATCAAATCATGCCCCCGCGCCCCCCCCCCGAGTCTATGCTTCTCTTAAGTATAGGATCACAGCTCTTTGACCATTTGCCAACCAAGATTCAATAAATTGGGGATTAGTATTGTGGTCCTCCGCTGCACCCTTTTCATAGCTTCAATAATTGCCTACCATGTGAGATTATCAAAAATGAGTATTCTAACTGTGGGCTAACCAAGGTCTTGCACAAAGGTGTGCTTTGTATTATAATCAATAGGCCTCTAATTACAAGCTAGTTTCCTATCTGCAGATCATTTCTCCAACATCTATATCTAAATCATTAATAAAAATAACGAACAAAGGTGCTAATACCAATCTCTGTGGGACACCACTGCTGTGAGCATTCAGCCATTTCTCAATCCACGGCAACAGATTAGCAATAATTCCACAAGATTTTATCTTGTATAGAAGCCTCTTATGCAGCACCTAGAAACATAGAAATCTGCAGCACAGAAGGAGGCCATTTCGGTCCATCATGTCCCCGCCGGCTGGCAAAGAGCCACGGCCCTCAGTCACCAGCCCTGAAGGTTACATATAAACCTATGAACAATGAACAATGGCGGAAAGGTAAAGAGCACCCAGCCCAACCAGTCCGCTTCACACAACTGCGACACTCCTTGCACCGAAACATTCTACACACCACCCCAACCGGAGCCATGTGATATCCTGGAAGGCGAAAAACCAGATAAAAATCCAGACCAACAGGGAAAAAAAAAATCTGGAAAAATTCCTCTGACCCATCCAGGCGATCGAAACTAGTCCAGGAGATCACCCTGGCAGTAATCGATTCCCTGCAGCACTTACGACGTTGGCTGGCGCAGATACGAAGAGGTTATCCAGTCTAATCCCAATTACCAGCTCTTGGTCTGTAACCCTGCAGGTTACGGCACTTTAAGTGCCCATCCAAGCACCTTTTCAATGTGGTGAGAGTTTTTGCATCCACCACCCTTCCATGCAGTGAGTTCTAGACCCCGACAAACCTCTGTGTGAAGAAGCCTCCCCTCAAATCCCCTCTGAACCTTCCACCAACCACCTTAAAACTATGCCCCCTCATAATTGACCCCTCCACCAAGGGAAATAGGCCCTTGCTATCCACTATATCCCGACCCCTCAAAATTTTATACACCTCAATGAGGTCTCCTCTCAACCTCCTCTGTTCCAATGAGAACAAACTCAGCCTATCTAATCTGTCCTCATAGCTAAGATTCTCCATTTTAGGCAGTATCCTCGTAAATCTCCTATGCACCATCTCCAGTGCAATCACGTCCTTCCTATAATACAGTGACCAGAGCAGCATGCAGTAATCTAGCTGTGGCCTAACCAGAGTATTATACAATTTAAGCATAACCTCCGTGCTCTTGCATTCTATGCCTCAGCAATAAAGGCCTTTATTGGCTGAGGCATAGAATACAAGAGCAGGGAGGTTATGCTTAAATTGTAGCAGGCCAGGTGGATCAGGCCACCTGATCAAGGATCTGTGGACAAGCACTCAAAGTTGTTCATTTACACTTTTAAGTAGCCTACCGCTTAATGTGTATACCCTTTCCTTATTATGAGGAACGGGCAGGGAAGTGGACCCGAGTCCATGATCGGATCAGCCATTATCGTATTAAATGGCGGAGCAGGCTCGAGGGGCCATATGGCCCACTTCTGATCCTATTTCTTATGTTCTTATTTGCCCTCCCAAAATGCATTACCTCACACTTCTCTGAATTAAATTACATTTGCCACTGCTCTGCCCACCTGACCAGTAGATTGATATCCTCTTGCAGTCCATGACTTTCCTCTTCATTATCAACCACACAGCCAATTTTAGTGGTCATCTGCAAACTTCTTAATCATACTCCCTATATTCAAATCTAGATCATTGATATGTACCACAAAAAGCAAGGGACCCAGCACTGAGCCCTGCGGAACCCCATTGGAAACATCCTTCCGGTCACAAAACCATCCATCAACCATTACCCTTTGCTTCCTACCTCTAAGCCAATTTTGGATCCAACTAGCCACTTTGCCCTGGATCCCATGGGCCTTAACCTCTACCATGTGGAACCTCAGCAAAAGCTTTGCTAAAGTCCATATACACTACATTGTAGGCACTACCCTCATCGACCCTCTTGGTTACCTCCTCAAAAAATTCAATCAGGTTAGTCAAACACGATCTTCCCTGAACAAATCTGTGCTGACTGTCCCTAATTAATCCTTGCCTTTCCACACGTAGTTTAATCCTGTCTTTCAGGACTTTTTCCAATAATTTTCCCACCACTGAGGTTCGGCTGACAGGCCTGTAATTACTCGGCCTATCCCTTTCTCCCTTCTTAAAAAAAGGGTACCACATTAGCAGTCCTCCGGTCCTCCGGCACCATGTCCAAATCCAAAGAGGACTTGAAAATGATGGTCAAGGCCTCTGGTATTTCCTCTTTTACTTTGCTCAACAGCCTGGGATGCATTTCATCCGGGCCTGGGGATTTATCTACTTTCAAAGCTGCTAAACCCCCTGTACTTCCTCTCTCACTATGTTTATTTCATCCAGAATTTTACACTCCTCGATAGCAGTATCTGCATTGCCCCTTTCCTTTGTGAAAACAGATGCAAAGTATTCATTAAGAACCATACCAACATCTTCCGCCTCCCTCAAAGATTACCCTCATGGTTTCTAATAGGCCCTATCCTTTCTTTAGTTACCACCTTGCTCTTAATATTTGGGTTTTCCTTAATTTTACTAGCCAAGAATTTTTCATGCTCTCTCAACATTCCTAATATCCTTTTTAAATTTTACCTCTTAACTTTCGATATTCCTCCAAAGATTCTATAGTGTTTAGCTGTCGGTATATGACTTAAGCTTCCCTTTTTTTCTTTATCCTCTCCTGTAAGTCTCTAGACATCCAAGGGGCTTTAGAATTGTTATCCCCACCCTTTTTCTTTAAGGGCACATGTTTGGCCTGAGCCTTCCGATCTCCTCCTTCAATGCCTCCCACTGTTCAGATACTGATTTACCCACAAGTAGCTGTTTCCAGTCCACTGTGGCCATATCACTCCTCAACTTAGCAAAACTAGATTTTCCCCAAATTTGGTACTTTTATTCCACGTCTATCCTTGTCCTTATCCATAACTAACTTGAATCTGACCGAATTATGGTCACTGGTACCAAAGAGCTCTCCCACTAATACCCCTTCAACCTGCCCCTCTCATGTTGGGCTTGTTACACACTGACTAAAAGAATTCTCTTGAAAGCATTTTAAGAATTCCGCACCCTCTATACCATTCACACTATATTTGTCCAATCAATATCAGGATAGTTAAAATCCCCTACTATTACTGTCCTATGGTTTTTGGACTTCACAGCAATTTGCCTATATATTTGCTCCTCTAGCTCCCTCCCACTGTTTGGAGCTCTATAATCACATGCCCAGCAGTATGATCACCCCTTTTTTATTTTTCCATTCAACCCATATGGCATCATTCGATGATCCCTCTAACACATCATCCCTCCTCACTGCTGTAATAGTTTCTTTAATCAATACTGGGACCCCCCTCCCTACTTTTACCCCCTCTCTGTCTTATCTAAAAATCCTGTAACCAGGAATATTGATCTGCCAAACCTGCCACTCTTTCAGCCATGTTTCTGTAATTACTTATAATGTCATACTCCCAAGTGTCTACCTGTGCTCTTAGCTCATCCGCTTTATTCGCTATACTCCTTGCATTTAAATATATACCATTTAGCACAGGAAGACCTCCTTGATTACTACTTACTAACCCTTGTTTCCTGTATCTTACAGATTCACATTCTAAATTCTTGCTATCCAATTTCTGCTTTACTTCCTTCCCTATTGAATTTGTTCTCAGGTCCCTATCCCCTGCCATGCTAGTTTAAACTCTCCCCAACAGCACTAGCAAAACTCCCTGCGAGGATATTGGTCCTGGCGCTGTTGAGGTGCAACCCGTCCCGTTTGTACAGGTCCCATCTCGCCCAGAAGTGGTCCCAATGCCTCAAGAATTTAAAGCCCTCCCTCCTACACCAACTCTCCAGCCACGCGTTCATCCTCTCTATCCTTCTAGTCTTGTACTCATTAGTACGTGGCACTGGTAGTAACCTGGAGATTTCTACCTTTGAGGTCCTACCTTTTCATTTTCTTCCTAACTCCCTAAATTTTGCCTGTAGGACCTCATCCCTCTTTCTACCTATGTCGTTGGTTACCACGACTTCTAGCTATTTACCTTCCCCGCCCCCCCAGAATGCCTTGCGTCCACTCTGACATCATTGACCCTGGCACGAGGGAGGCACCATACCATTCTGGAGTCACGTCTGCGGCCGCAGAAACGCCTCTCTGTTCCCCAAACTATAGAATCCCCTATCACTAGAGCTCTTTTATCCTTCATCCCTCTGCCCTGTGCAGTTGAGTCACATGTGGTGCTTTGAAATTGGTTCTGGCTGCACTCTCCAGAGGCACCATCGCCCTCACCAGTGCTCAGAAGTGATATCGATTTGAAAGCGAGAGGGACTCACCCGGGGGGGGGGGGGAAGCGGTGGGAACTCCATCTGGTGGTCACTCATATCCCCTCTGCCTGCATGCTTTTAAGCTGCGGGGTGACCACCTCTTGACACATGCTATCCACGTAGCTCTCAGCCTCGCGGATGCACTGTATTGACTCCAGCCGCCGCTCAAGCTCTGAAACGCGGAGCTCGAGTAGTTGAAGCTGTAGACACCTCCTACACACATGGTTGTCTAGGCCGTGAGAAGCATCCAGGACTTCCCACATGCCGCTGGATGTGCACTCCACAGGACTGAGCTGCCCTCTAATTAAATTTATCTAATTTAAAATCTAATTAATAGAAAAAGAGAAAGAGAGATACTCACCAATTTTACTTACCTCATCAAAAGATTTCTAAAAGTCCAGGTAGAGGATGTCTACCGGATGTCCCCTCATTCACTTTCACAGTGACGAAGACTTCTTCAAAAAAAATCAAATTGGTAAGATACGACCTTTTTTGAACTGCTAGAAATTCCTGAAATGGCCGTCTCTATCTCAGTCATATATTGCATTCCTATACTTTGGAAATGTTAGATGAACAAATGGAACAATAGCCTAGACATTGAAAGACCGACTTACGTTTATATAGCGCCTTTCACATCCTCAGGATGTCCCAAAGCACTTTACAGCCAATGGAGTACTTTTAAAGTGTAATCACTGTCGAAATGTTGCTGGAATGGTGCATCTCGTGGCAAGCGTCGTGAATTGAACCATTCAGAGCGCACTATATTTGCAAGGCAAATTGGTGGAAATGTAATAATTCGTAATGGTCCAGCAATGTCAACATCACATCTGGGACCCCATGATGTTATGCACAATGGTTTATCTCCTTAACCAATTAAATTTAAAGATAGAGAGAGAAACAGAGTGAATAATGGAGAAGGAAATTAGAGTCAAATTAGAGAAATAAAGAAAGGGAAAGAAAGTGGATTGAGAGAAAAAGGAAAAGCAAGAAAAATAAATAAAATCAAGCAGAGGACCTTGCAACCCAGTTTTGTTTGAGAATTGCTGTATTGGTCCTTGGGAAGTTTGAGTGAATGGCAGGGTGGGTGTGGAAAATGTACAAACATTCCTACTTGTATACTGTATCCCAAAATTATTTTCTGAAAGAAATCCATTTTAATTTGCATTTCTGTGTGCTGAAAATGATTCCCTTCCAACACTAATGGGATTGTGGATGGCAAGACTGGCACAAAAATACAGCGAAAATAGAAAAAAAACCTCGAGGAACAATTCACTATGTGCCGGAGTGAGACTCCACAGCTTCATCTTTTTCTCTTTTCTGGGCCTCCTAGGCTGGGTTTCATGTCAGGACCATAAATCAAGTCATTAACAGGGTCCTTACAATATAAATTACCAGCCCTAAATGGCAGCGGCGAGATTAATTTGCATTTATGATGCAAATCCAGCAATTTCATAACTCGCAATGAACTTCAATGGAGAGGCTCCGGCGAGGTTATAATTTTCTCTGTTTTGTCGAGGCGAACACAAGTCATCCAATAATTTGTGGAATCCAAACTCACAGTGTACCTCTTCACCACAAATTGCTGGACTTTTTGTAAACTAATTATGGCGGGTGCCATAAATTTTGCTACAGTACATCTTTGTAACAAATTACGATATACTGATTCTTTAAGCAGGCTAATAAACATATAGGGCTAGACTTTCCTATCATTTTTGGCAGGTTCTTGCCGATTTTCTCACCGTTACAGCTGTTTTCCGCCCAGTGAAAGTTTCCCCTTAGTTTTTCAGTGGTATCACCCAAATCTGAAATTGTCCACCGGGACCAAACTGCCGACATGCAATGATGAGAAAATCACCAGGGATTAAGTTTGGCCTCAATGGAAGCCCGTCCAGATCACCAAGAGAACTGCCCTGAAAAAGCTGCTTAAACAGGGTGGTAGGTGAGTACTCTGCAAAGAAAGGTAAGGTAAAAGTTCTTCATTTTTTTAAAATTTTAAAATGGTAATTAGGTGTAAAAGTGTTTTGCAATGCTTTTTATGGCTTTTTTTATTGACATTTTTTTTTTTAAGTTTTCCGCCCTCCCCAAGCCCAACTGCAGCCTTGGGCTAAATTTTAAATTCTTACTGTCCATTCCGGTAAGAACTTCCCGTTTCACTTAGTTTCCCCTTAACCACCGAGAATGAAGGTGCAATGCCCATTTTCTCGCCAGGCGATTAGTTTTAATTAGTTTTAACATAAAAGTGGAAATTCTCGCCAGCGTTACTTACCAAACATTAGCGGTTTTTCTGAGCAGACAATCAGGCGTTGAGGGGCTCATACTTTTTTTGAATTCTGATCACTATCTAGGCTGGCTTTCTCCTTAATAGGAGACATGCCTCTTCCATGCCTCACTCAGCAGCATTTGCTGGAACTGACCATTAACATGTATTTGCCTTTTCCCATCCGTTTTGTCCTTTTTTGAGAAGTGCTCCCAAACATCACCTCTGAATGGCTTAGCTCCCTAACCGGAGGAAATAGTTTCATAGAAGAAAATAGAAAATAGTTGCAGGAGTAGGCCATTCGGCCCTTCGAGCCTGCACCACCATTCAATAAGATCATGGCTGATCATTCCCTCAGTATCCCTTTCCTGCTTTCTCTCCATACCCCTTGATCCCTTTAGCCGTAAGGGCTATATCTAACTCCCTCTTGAATACATCTAATGAACTGGCATTAACAACTCTCTGCAGCAGGAAATTCCACAGGTTAACAACTCTCTGAGTGAAGAAGTTTCTCCTCATCTCGGTCCTAAATGGTGTACCCCTTATCCGAAGACTGTGTCCCCGGATTCTGGACTTCCCCAACATCGGGAACATTCTTCCCGCATCTAACCTGTTGAGTCCCGTCAGAATCTTATACGTTTCCATGAGATCCCCTCTCATCCTTCTAAACTCCAGTGTTTCAAGGCCCAGTTGATCCAGTCTCTCCTCATATGTCAGTTGAGCCATCCCTGGAATCAGTCTGGTGAACCTTCGCTGCACTCCCTCAATAGCAAGAACATCCTTCCTGATTAGGAGACCAAAACTGAACACAATATTCCAGGTGAGGCCTCACCAAGGCCCTGTACAACTGCAGTAAGACCTCCCTGCTCCTATATTCAAACCCTCTTGCTATGACGGTCAACATGCCATTTGCCTTCTTCACCGTCTGCTGTACCTGCATGCCAAAGTTTCAATGACTGATGAACCATGACACCCAGGTCTCATTGCACCTCCCCTTTTCCTAATCTGCCACCATTCAGATAATATTCTGCCTTCGTGTTTTTGCCCCCAAAGTGGATAACCTCACATTTATCCACATTATACTGCATCTGCCATGCATTTGCCCACTCACCTAACCTGTCCCAATCACCCTGCAGCCTCTTAGCGTCCTCCTCACAGCTCACACCGCCACTCAGTTTAGTGTCATCTGCAAATTTGGAGCTATTACACTCAATTCCTTCATCCAAATCATTAATGTATATTGTAAAAAGCTGGGGTCCCAGCACTGAGCCCTGCGGCACTCTACTAGTCATTGCCTCCCATTCCAAAAAGGACCCATTTATCCCGGCTCTGTGCTTCCTGTCTGCCAACCAGTTCTCTATCCATACCAGTATATTACCCCCAATACCATGTGGTTTGATTTTGCACACCAATCTCTTGTGTGGGACCTTGTCAAAGGCCTTTTGAAAGTCGAAATACACCACATCCACTGGTTCTCACTTGTCCACTCTACTAGTTACATCCTCAAAAAATTCCAGAAGATTTGTCAAGCATGATTTCCCTCCAGAAGATTTGTCAAGCATGATTTCCTTTAATCAACTTAAACACCTCAGCTACATCACCTTTAATCTTCTGTATCCAGCGGAATACAAGCCCAGTCTATGCAACCTGACATCATAATTTAACCCTTTCCTAT
This sequence comes from Pristiophorus japonicus, assembly GCF_044704955.1. NCBI lineage: Eukaryota > Metazoa > Chordata > Chondrichthyes > Pristiophoridae > Pristiophorus > Pristiophorus japonicus. Next base: position 257,561,280 of record NC_091977.1, read on the forward strand.
ATCATTCTGGTGAATCTGCACTGCACTCCCTCCAAGGCCAATATATCATTCCTCAGGTGCGGTGCCCAGAACTGAAGACAGTATTCCAGATAGGGTCTAACCAGAGCTTTATATAACTAACGTAACTGCCACCCTTTTGTATTCCAGTCCTCCTTGAGATAAAGGTCAACATTGCATTAGCCTTTTAAATTCTTTTTTGTATCTGCCCACTGCCTTGTAGTGATTCCTTTACTTGGACCCCTAAATCTCTCTGCTCATCCCCAGTTCCGAGCTTCTCACCATTTATAAAATACTCTGATCTATCCTTCTTAGGTCCAAAGTGGATGACCTCACATGTCCTCTGCCATTTTAACAGTTTTCAGTTTCCTGGCCCCAACCGTCTCCTTTTCACTATGAATGTCCAATTCCTCTACACTTCCATCCCCCACCAGGATGTCGCCCTCGCCCTCCTCCTTCTGCTCCTCCTTGAGGCTGAACTTGTTCTCACATTGAACAACTTTTCGTCCAACTCCACTCACTTCCTCCAAATTAAACGTGCTGCTATGGGGACTCGCATGGCTCATATCTATGCCTGCCTATTCGTGGGATATGTGGAACGTTCTTTGTTCCAGTCCTACTCAGGTCCCCTCCCTCACCTCTTTTTCCGGGACATTGATGACTTTAATCAGTGCCGTTTCCTGTTCTCGCCCTGAACTAGAAAATGTCATTCACTTTGCATCCAATCTCCACCCTTCCCTCACCTTCACATGATCCACCTCGGATTCTTCCCTTCCCTTCCTTTCCTCGACTTCTGTCTCCATTTCTGGGGATAGACTATTGATATTCGCTTCAAGCCCACTGAATCCCACAGCTACCTGAAGTACACTTCCTCTCACCCCACTTCCTGTAAGGACTCTGTTCTATTCTCCCAGTTTCTCCATCTCATCTGCTCTGACGATGCCACCTTCCACACTCGTGCCTCTGACATGTCTTCCTTTTTCCTCAACCGAGGATTCCCCTCCACCGTGGTTAACATGGCCCTCAACCGTGTCCGTTCTATTTCCCGCACCTCTACTCTCATCCCTTCCCCTTCCTCTCAGAACCACAACAGGGTTCCCCTTATCATCTTTCACCCCACCAGCCTCCATGTTCAACGAATCATCTTCCACCATTTCCAGTGTGATCCCATTATTAATCACATCTCCGCCTCCCCTTCCAGCATTCCGAAGGGACACTCCCTTCGTGACACCCTGGTCCATTCCGCAATCACCCCCAACAGCCCCTCCCCTTCCTACGGTACTTTCCTGTGCAAGCACAGGAGATGCAATACCTGCCCTTTTACCTCCTCCCTTCCCACTGTCCAGGGCCCCAAACACTTCTTCCAGCTGAAACAGCGATTTGCTTCTTTCAATTTAATATACTGTATTTGCTGCTCACAATGTGTTCTCCTCCACATTGGGCACATCCAATGCAGATTGGGTGACCGCTGCGTGGAGCACCTCCATTCAGTCCTCAAGGCTGATCCTGAGCTACTGGTCGCCTGTCACTTTAATTCTCTGCTCCATTCCCACTCTGACCTCTTTCTCTCTTCAGCCTCCTACACTGTTCCAATGAAGCTCAACGCAAGCTCGAGCAACAGCACCCCATCTTTCGTTTAGGCATAGAGTTCAACAATTTCAGACCATAATCTCTGCCCACATTTTGTTCCCTTTCCGCGCTTTCTTTTTTTTTAAACGAAAACTCCCCCCCCCCTCCCCCCCCCCCCTCAACTTCTTTATTTTTAGTTTGTTTCTCTCTGTTTCTCATGGCAGCTGATAATCATTCTGCCATTCACACCCTATCTAAACTCAGCTTTTGTTTCCTAACCTGTGCTATTAACATCTCAACTTGGTCCATAATCCCCCTTGTCTCTCAAATCTCTCCTACCTTCCCTTTTGTTCTTTCCTCCCCACCCCTTTCAGGGCCCCAGCACTTCCTTAAGAATCTGTTACATTTCGAACTACTGTCAGTTCTGATGAAGGGTCTTCGACCTGAAACTTTAACTCTGTTTCTCTTTCCACAGATGCTGCCTGACCCGCTGAGATTTCCAGCATTTTCTGTTTTTATTTCAGATTCCAGCATCCGCAGTACAGGTATTTTGCTTCCCCTTGCATTAAAACTCCATCTGCCACAGTTTAGCCCACTCACTGAATTTATCAGTGTCCCTTTGCAACTTTCTACTCCTGTCTACATGATTTACTGTGCCACCCAACTTGATGTTGTCAGCAAACTTGGATAGACAGTTCTCTATTCCTTCATCTAAGTCATTATGATAGTCAAGAGCTGAGGCCCCGCTAGTGTGGGACATCACTAGTCACAGTCTGACAATTGGAGTACATACCCATCATCCCTATAATCTGTCCCCTACCCCTAACCAATTCCCTATCCATGGCAATAGATGGCCTTCACTTCCATGTGCTCTAATTTTTGTTAACAGTCTCTTAGGTGGTGGAACCTTACCTAAAGCCTTCTGGACGGTCAAATACATCCCCTTATCTACCATGTTAATTACCTCTTCAAAATATTTAACAAAGTTTGTTAGACTTACCCTTTACAAATCCATACTGTTTCTCTCTGATCAGCTCATATTTGGCGAAGTGCTCTGTCACTCTCTCCCTAATAACAGATTCTAGTAACTTCCCCACAACTGACATAAAAATAACAGGCCTATAAATTTCCACGTTTAATGCTCTCAGCCTTCTTAAAATAATGGAGTGATATCGGCAATTTTCCAATCCAAGAGGACGGTTTCTGAATTGCGAGAGTTTTGGAAGATCATGACGAGAGCATAGAATCACAGAATGATACAGCACAGAAGGAAGTCACCAGGAGGGAGAGTGCACCACGGTTAGTATCACATAGGAGGTCAGTTGTAACTTTGCCAACCTACCGAGTGACTTTGGGAAAGCCAATTCAGTGCTATGACAGGGAAAAATTCCTGATGAGAGAGAGAGAGACGGAGTTGTTGAGATGGCACAAATTTGGGCAGAGGCAACAATCCATTCAAGGATTTTAAGAGTGAAAGGGAGATTAGTGATAAGGCAGTAGTTTGCAAGGATAGAAGGGTTGGGGTTTTTGGGAGGAGATGGGTGAGGATGGTAGATTTGAAAAGTACATGAGGAGAGAATGGTGACAGATTAGGAAAAGGGGAGGTGCAAAGAGACCTGGGTGTCATGGTACATCAGTCATTGAAGGTTGGCATGCAGGTACAGCAGGCGGTTAAGAAAGCAAATGGCATGTTGGCCTTCATAGCAAGGGGATTTGAGTACAGGGGTAGGGAGGTGTTGCTACAGTTGTACAGGGCATTGGTGAGGCCACACCTGGAGTATTGTGTACAGTTTTGGTCTCCCTAACCTGAGGAAGGACATTCTTGCTATTGAGGGAGTGCAGCGAAGGTTCACCAGACTGATTCCCGGGATGGCGGGACTGACCTATCAAGAAAGACTGGATCAACTGGGCTTGTATTCACTGGAGTTCAGAAGAATGAGAGGGGACCTCATAGAAACATTTAAAATTCTGCCGGGGTTAGACAGGTTAGATGCAGGAAGAATGTTCCCAATGTTGGGGAAGTCCAGAACCAGAGGTCACAGTCTAAGGATAAGGGGTAAGCCATTTAGGACCGAGATGCGGAGGAACTTCTTCACCCAGAGAGTGGTGAACCTGTGGAATTCTCTACCACAGAAAGTTGTTGAGGCCAATTCACTAAATATATTCAAAAAGGAGTTAGATGAGGTCCTTACTACTAGGGGGATCAAGGGGTATGGCGAGAAAGTAGGAATGGGGTACTGAAGTTGAATGTTCAGCCATGAACTCATTGAATGGCGGTGCAGGCTAGAAGGGCCGAATGGCCTACTCCTGCACCTATTTTCTATGTTTTCTATGTCTATGTAATTACAACATCAGCTAGCGAGAGTGTCAGGAAGGAAAGGTGACTGGTCAGTTTAATACAAATGGGGTCAAGTGAGCCGGAGGCACGTCTCATGGATGAGCTGAGAAGAGAGCACAAGGAGCAATAAAACTAGGGAGAGAAATGTATTGAGGACTGGGTGAGATGGGGAATCTGGGGAAAAGTTTAACTTGGTGGAAAACGCAGCAGATAATTTGTGCACAGCACGATCCCACAAAGAGCAATGAAATTAATGGTCAGATAATCTGCTTCAGTTATGTTAGTTGATGAATAAATATTGGCCTGGACACAAGGAGAATTTGTGCTTTTCTTCCAATAATGCCATGGGATCTTTTAGGCACACCTGAGAGGATGTAACATGGTTTAACGTCAGATTCAAAAGACAGCACCTCTAACAGTGCAGGACACCCTTGGATTAATGTCTTCACAATCTTCTGACTCAGGTGAGAGTGCCACCACTGTGCCATGGTTGACATCTTAACGCATCTTATTACAATAAACGTTTAATATCACATTAATCAATTGTCCGTCTACAGCTGCAAATCTTCACTAGATCGACAACCTCACCAAACACTAAAGCAAAGCTCACAAATTCAACTAGAAGTTGTCCTTTCTTAAACGATTCCCCGATGATTTACTAGGTAAATCCTCCGATCCCTGGTCTGTGGTGATTCCCACATGGTTTACTGGGTAAATCCCCCATTCCTAGTCTGTGCTGATTCTCCGATGGTTTACTGGGTAAGGGCACTAATCCCAGGTCTCTGCTGATTCCCCAATGGTTTACTGCGTAAGTAAGTCCGATCCCTGGTCTGTGCCACAAATAAAGTGGGGGCCCCTCTAAAAGTCAGTCTACCTTTAATATTAAAAAAATCAAAGCAATGTATTGAGGAGCAGCTATTGCCTTTGAAAAGGTTGCCCCCAAACTAGATAACTGTTTCAAACGCCCTGCCCACCCCCAGGGGTGGAGCGATGCCCTTCCCTGCATGATGCCCTGCCTTTCCCTGCATGATGTCCTGCCCTTCCCTGCATGATGCCCTGCCCTGCTAGATGCCCTTCCCTGCGTGATGCCCTGCCCTCCCCTGCGTGATGCCCTGCCCTGCGTGATGCCCTTTCCTGCGAGATGCCCTGCCCTGCTTGATGCCCTTCCCTGCCCTGCTTGATGCCCTTCCCTGCGTGATGCCCTTCCCTGCCCTGCTTGATGCCCTTACCTGCATGTCCCGCTCCAGCTGCAGCAGGTGGTAACGGTGCCAGGTGAGGAAGGCGGGCCCCTCGTGCGAGAAGTCGATATCCCCGAAGGTGCGGCCGGCCCCCAGGTAGGTCTTGCTCACCGAGTAGTAGTGGGTCCACACGAACAGGTTGTAGATCGAGATGTTGTCAAACTGCGGGCTGCGGCCGTCGGGCCCGTACAGGTCGGGGGAGTGGCGGGTGGCCACCACCAGCTCGGGGTGCGGGCTGCGCTTGGCGAGGTCGAGTGCGCGGACCAGGCGCTGCCGCTGGGCGGCGCTCAGGCGGCGTACGTCCCGCCGGACCAGGCGCAACGGCCGCCCGCACTGCGCCCCGCCCCAGCCGAAGCGGCAGGCGCCGCAGTTGTAGCCCTGGAAGTTGGCGGCGCAGCGGCAGGTGCGGTTGAAGAAGCGCAGCGGCCAGCGCTCGCGGTCGTCCCGCCCGTCGTGCGGGTACTGGGGCCCGTGGCGGGCCGAGTCCGGCGTAAGGTCGGCGCAAGTACCGCGCCCCAGGCTGGAGCCGCAGCGATCACCGGGCTGGTCGCCCAGGGCAGGGCAGCACTCCCCGCTCTGCAGCACCTCCAAGCTCACACATTCCCTGGGGAACTGTGCATGGATAGCCATGGTGCACAGCCCGCTCACCAGCCAGCTCAGCAGCCCCACTGAATGCATCCTTTAAAACAAACCTTCAACTTCTTTTAAACCTTCCCTTTGGCAGGAGGACAGAGCCTGCAAAGCTGTTACATGAAGTCCTCTCCACAACCCCCAAATAAACTGGTAGCGTTTCCAACTAATCCCTTTCCCAGCTCAATGAATCCTCTTAAATACTCACTTCTCCCATGTCAGGGTCTGGTGCTCATCTCGTGATTTGTAAGTCCTGTGTTCAGGAAAAATGCCGAACGATTTTTTTTAAAAGCAATGGAAAAGCATTCCTGCGGCCGTGCCAAGCGGTCAGATGTTCCCGCACTGTGACTGTAGACACGAGTTTCACTTTTATATACAAACTGCTGGCTGTCAGTATCCACGGGGATTTCTCTTACCCAACCCTCGCCAATAGCACTAAGAAAAGCGGCTTGTCTGAACTAAAATCTCAAAGTAACTGTAAAGTGAGGGATTGACAGATCTGCTTGAATGAAACGGCCCACCCAATGCAGTGCCAAATGGTCCTGGACGACTTCTGGCATATAGGTGGACACTGTCCCACCCTCAGATCACCCGGGTGCATACCAACGCTTGACAAACGAGAAGGCAGTCAGAGACATTTTGCTCAGTACCATCTACAAAATGCACTGCAGCAACTCGCCAAGGCTTCTTCGGCAGCTCCTTCCAATCCCGCCAGCTCTATGACCTAGAATGACATATACAGCAGGAGCATGGGAACACCACCACCTGCAAATTCCCCTCCAAGTCACACACCATCATCACAGAGTCAAAATTCTGGAACTCCTGCCCTAACAGCATTGTGGGAGTACATTCACCACACAGATTGAAGGGGTTCAAGACCTTCTCAAGGGCAACTGGGAATAAGCAACACATGCCAGCTTTGCCAGTGATACCTACATCTCAAAAATCCGTTTTCATGTGGCATAATCAGTTATTTTTAGTATTTTATTGTTAGTTGGGATAGATGAGATTAGCAGTTTAAGGATGATAGGTGCTATGTATTTAACCCTTGGCAAACTGTATCACACCAGCACCAGAGGGCCTACCTGTTGGAGTCCCAAGGAATTCCAGCATCCCTTGGGAGCACTGCATATAATCAGGCCACCCACGCGGTACCTGCACTCTGGAGTCTAATTAAAGGAGCTAAGGTCACATTTACTCATTGCCTACAGTATCCAGTTTCATCCTTGATTATGAGCATAACAATTGGCGACGAGATAATGAACAACCACGCGAAAATGCAAAGAACAGCTGGTATCCTGGAAAAGTTCTCAGAAGGGGATGATTGGGAGGCCTTCGTGGAGAGAAGCGACCAATACTTCGTAGCCAACGAGCTGGAAGGGAACGAGAACGCTGCCAAACGAAGGGTGATCCTCCTAACTGTCTGTGGGGCAACAACCTATGGCCTCATGAAGAATCTTCTAGCTCCGGTAAAGCCAACAACCAAATCCTATGAAGAATTGTGTACGCTCGTCCGGGAGCACCTAAATCCTAAGGAAAGCGTTTTGATGGCGAGGTATCGGTTCTATACGTGTCAACGGTCGGAGGGCCAGGAAGTAGCGAGCTACATCACCGAACTAAGGCGCCTTGCTGGACATTGCGAATTTGATGGATTCCTAGAACAAATGCTGAGAGACTTTTTTGTGCTTGGCATTGGCCATGAGGTAATCCTTCACAAAATATTGACTGTTGAAACACCGAATCTGAGCAAAGCCATAACGATAGCCCAGGCATTTATGTCCACGAGCGATAACACCAAACAAATTTCGCAGCATAAAGAGGTTTCGGCCAGTACTGTGCACAAAGTAACGTCGTTTTTGAGCAGGAATATATATGCAGAACGTACACGCCGGTTGCTGCAAGACCTCAAATAACCCAGAGTCTGCCATCAATCATTAATGCGAGGCGGTTAACACCGTGTTGGCATTGTGGAGGTGATCATCAGGCCCATCAATGCCGCTTCAAGCACTATGCGTGCAATGGCTGCAGAACAATGGGACACCTCCAGCGAATATGCAGGCGAGCTGCAAATCCTGCAAACCGCCACGTTGCAGAGGAAGATTGATCCATGGTGGATCAGGCTGAACTAGAGACTCGAACCGAGGAGGCAGAAATGTACGGGGTACACACCTTCACCACGAAATGTCCACCAATAATGTTAACAGTTGAACTGAACGGAATTCCAGTATCCATGGAACTAGACACAGGGGCGAGACAGTCCATAATGAGCAAAAAGGCTTTCGACAGGCTGTGGTACAACGAGGCACACAGGCCCAAGCTCAGCCCCATTCACACCAAGCTAAGGACTTACACCAAAGAACTGATCCCTGTAATTGGCAGTGCTGATCAAAGTCTCATATGATGGAGCAGTGCACGAATTCCCACTATGAATTGTACTAGGGGATGGCCCCACACAGTTCGACAGAAGCTGGCTGGGAAAAATTCGCTGGTACTGGGATGACATCCGAGTGCTTTTGTCCGTCGACGACGCCTCATGTGCCCAGGTTCTGAGCAGATTTCCATCATTGTTCGAGCCAGGAATGGAAATTTCTCGGGGGCGAAAGTGCAGATCCATTTGGTTCCCGGTACACGACCCATCCACCACAAGGCACGGGCAGTGCCATATATGATGCGAGAGAAAGTGGAAATTGAGCTGGACAGGCTGCAGCGAGAAGGTATCATCGCGCCGGTGGAATTCAATGACTGGGCCAGTCCGATTGTCCCTGTACTTAAAGGTGATGGCACGGTCAGAATTTGTGGGGACTATAAAGTAACAATTAACCGTTTTTCGCTACAGGACCAGTACCCGCTACCCAAGGCAGACGACCTATTTGCGACCCTGGCAGGAGGAAAGACGCGCACCAAGTTGGACCTGACCTCGGCCTACATGACGCAGGAGCTGGCAGAATCTTCGAAAGGCCTCACCTGCATCAACATGCACAAAGGTCTGTTGATCTATAACAGATGCCCGTTCGGAATTTGGTCGGCCGTGGTAATTTTCCAATGAAACATGGAGAGCCTGCTAAAGTCGGTTCCTTGCACCATGGTTTCCCAGGATGACATACTGATCACAGGTCGGGACACTATCAAACACTTGAAGAATCTGGAAGAGGTTCTAAGTTGGCTAGATCGCGTGGGACTCAGGTTGAAACACTCAAAGTGTGTTTTCCTGGTGCCAGAGGTCGAGTTCTTGGGAAGAAGAATCGCAGCAGATGGCATCAGACCCCAACGCCAAGACAGAGGCCATCAAGAACGCACTGAGACCACAGAACGTTACGGAGCTGCAGTCGTTCCTGCAACTCCTCAACTATTTCGGTAATTTCTTACCTGGGTTAAGTACCTTGCTAGAACCCCTACATGTGCTACTGCGCAAAGTAGATGACTGGGCATGGGAAAATTCACAAGAGGCTGCCTTTGAGAAAGCCAGAAATCTGTTATGTCAAACAAACAGCTTGTTCTGTATAACCCATGTAAATGTTTGGTGTTAGCTTGCGATGCATCGTCATACGGGGTCAGGTGTGTGTTACAACAGGCTAATGAATCGGGGATTTTGCAACCGGTCGCTTATGATCCAGGAGTTGTCCACCTCCTTAAGTACTCTGGGATGCAGTCCATCAGGCCCTGGTGATTTATCGGCCTTCAATCCCATCAATTTCCCCAACTCAATTTCCCGACTAATAAGGATTTCCCTCAGTTCCTCCTCCTTACCAGACCCTCTGACCCCTTTTATATCCGGAAGGTTGTTTGTGTCCTCCTTAGTGAATACCAAACCAAAGTACTTGTTCAATTGGTCTGCCATTTCTTTGTTCCCCGTTATGACTTCCCCTGATTCTGACTGCAGGGGACCTACGTTTGTCTTTACTAACCTTTTTCTCTTTACATATCTATAGAAGCTTTTGCAGTCTGTCTTAATGTTCCCTGCAAGCTTCCTCTCCCACACTATTTTCCCTGCCCTAATCAAACCCTTTGTCCTCCTCTTCTGAGTTCTAAATTTCTCCCAGTCCCCGGGTTCGCTGCTATTTCTGGCCAATGTGCATGCCACTTCCTTGGCTTTAATACTATCCCTGATTTCCCTTGATAGCCATGGTTGAGCCACCTTCCGTTTTTTATTTTTACGCCAGACAGGGATGTACAATTGTAGTTCATCCATGCGGTCTCTAAATGTCTGTCATTGCCCATCCACAGTCACCATCTTAAGTATCATTCGCCAATCTATCCTAGCCAATTCACGCCTCATACCTTCAAAGTTACCCTTCTTTAAGTTCTGGACCATGGTCTCTGAATTAATTGTTTCATTCTCCATCCAAATGTAGAATTCCACAAATATTATGGTCACTCTTCTCCAAGGGGCCTCACCTGCATTTGTACTGAGACGATCGACAAGGGAGCGAAAAGCCCCAGATCGTCTCACCCTGTAAATAAGTGTACTATTGACTTTCCGAGGGAGTGATGTTATGTATTTAACCCTTGGCAACCTGTATCACATCACCACCAGAGGGCCTACCTGTTGGAGTCCCAAGGGATCCCAGTATCCCTTGGGAGCACTGTATATTAGCAGGCCACCCATGTAATACCTGCACTCTGAAGTCTAATTAAAGGGGCTAAGGTCACATTTACTCATTGCTTACAGTACCCAGATTCATCCTTTATGAGCGTAACAATAGGAACAATAAAGAGACTTGAAGATGTTGGCTTAATAGGGGCGTGTGCCCCTTCCCATCGACTGCCGTCTTGTTCAGGTGGCCATTCTTCATCCTTGAGGCAAGGCAGTGAGTTAGTCAGACTCAGGGTGTATCTGCCAAATCCTGTTCTCAACATGCACTTTTAGCAGGCATCAGTGGATAGTGAGCAGGAGTGGAAACCCTGGCCCCCGTCCTTCTTTGGGCATAAAAAAAGAAAGAAAGATTTGCAGTCTCAAAGCACTTTGCAGCCAATGAAGTACTTTTGTCGTGTAGTCACTGTTGTAATATGGGAAATGCGGCAGCCAATTTACGCACAGCAAGCTCCCACAAACAGCAATGTGATAATGACCAGTTAATCTGTTTTTTTGTTATGTTGTTTGAGGGATAAATATTGGACGCACTTATTTGTATTGCAAAAATGGCCAAAAGGCTTCACTCCTTATTTCTGATTGGGCCCCTTGGAGGATAAGCCCCACTCTGAAGTTTCACAGGAATGTGTCACTGGATCCGCCCATCCCAAGGTCTCACCGACTTTGCAAATTATAACTTGATCCACTTTGACTTCCTGAAGCGACAGAGGACAGAGCTCCCCAGAAGACAGCAAGGGCCAGCCAAAGTCCTGTACCCCAGTCCAAGTACATCCATCTCCTAATCGAAGTGCCTTACCCCAGTCCAAATGTATGTCTCCCCCAGCCGAAGTGCCTTACCCCAGTCCAAGTGTATGCCTCCCCCAGCCAAATTGCCTTACTCCAATCCAAGTGTATGCCTCCCCCAGCCGAAGTGCCTTACCCAACAGCAAGTGCATCCTCCCCCCATCCTTCCCATAGATGGGGCATTGTGTATGGATTGTTAACAGTTTTATTGGGTATGAAGTGAATAGTTACAGTGACTCAGTTCCCTCTCTCCTCATATCTCTCCTCCCCCACGCAGCCTCTCTCTCGCTCTCTCTCCTTATAACCAGGTCCAGCGGAGAGCTCGCGGTTCGGGCCCAGTGAGGAATTCGCGGCTCACCGGAGGCTCGGGGCCCAGTTGGCCAGAGAAGCAGCCTCACAGAGGAGCAGCAGCTCCAGCCCACTATCGGGCCCAAGCCGGCGGGTGCAGGGGTGGGGAAGAGTCAGAGCCTCAGGTCCTGCTTCTGGCACCACACGGAATGATTCGGCCGGGAGAGGGGCAGAGCTTAAAAGGTGCACTGTGAGCAGGGGGCGGGGCTTGTTGCCTGTCTGTCAAAAAAAGTGCAGTACAAATAGTTAGTCCCATAAATATTAGCTAGGACACCAGGGATAACTCCCCTGATCTTCTTCGAAATAGTGCCATGGGATCTTTTACGTTCACTTGAGAGAGCAGACGGGGCCTTGGTTTAACATCTCATCCAAAAGACGGCACCTCCAACAGTGCAGCACTCCCTCAGCACTGCACTGGAGTGTCAGCCTAGATTTTTTGTGCTCTTGCCCCTGGAGTGGGACTTGAACCCAAAATCTTCTGACTCAGAGGTGTGCGTGCTACCCACTTTAAAAAAAAAATATATATATTTATTGAACATTAAAAACATTTACGATATTGTGATCATTCCATTGTATCATACAAATCCATTCCGCCCCTCTGCAGTCATTCCTCCAACACATATTAACATTAAAACCTGAAATTTAATTTATCTCCTGTAACATATAATAATCGATTGTACTTTACAAATTGATTATAAAACACAATCCTTAAATTATTTTCTGAATAAAACATCCACAGAGCTTTATAATGATCTTTTAGTTTACATTTAAAATACTCTTTTAGGTTTATTCTTCTCCCCTTAAAAAATAGAGCATTCTTTCTTTGCATAATCACAAATCTAGTCAAACTGAATATTAAATTAATTGCCGCTCCGCTAGACGTGGGAAGACCCTCTTGCAATCCCTATCTCAAAATTGAGCCCACAGGATTCCCATTCTTGCTCTTTGGTCCTCACCTTACAAGAAAACCTTACACAACTGTCGAACATAGTATTAAAATACTTTAACTGCGGACATAACACCAGCAAATGGACAGAGTCTCATCCCGCGTCCCACACACTGGGCATGTTGCCACTTCTACTCGCCCAATCTTACATAAGACTATCATGGCAAAAATCCAGTTATGAGCCAATTTGAAATCCAATTCAATCCACTCTGGACATTTAAAATTCACCCACACTCCCTTCCAAATCCTATTGAAGCCCAGTTGTTGTGGGTATATATTCTGCCAAAACTCCTGACCAGCAAGTGTCTTAAATCTCCATTCTCTAAGTACCCCATAGAAATCTCAAGTGTTACAGTTGTCAAATTGGACCAACTCCTCCCCTTTCTCCAGCAGAATGCTTGGAAAAGCGGGACACATTACACCTCCTTTGGAGATTTGCGTATTTATTTCTTCCATCCAATCCTGTAGCATTGCCCTCACAATCTTCTCATACATGATCTTAATTGATTTTTCCTCTACCTTCTGATCTTCCTCCCAAACCATATCCCTCACGACTGCTTCCGGCAACCAACCTAGAATTACGTCCACCACCTTAAAGGGCTTTCTTCCAACCACTCCCCCTATTCCTTCTCACAACCAGGCATTGGGACTTAGTATAATTTACTCTGTCTCCTGAAGCTCTACAATACTCCTCCACTACTCCCATCGCTTTTCTCACTGATTCTCCATTTCTCAATGTTAAGGTCGTGTCATCTGCATATTGGTGTATCACCGACACCTGCCCAGAACTGGGAAACATAGAAACATAGAAAATAGGTGCAGGAGTAGGCCATCCGGCTCTTCGAGCCTGCACCACCATTCAATAAGATCACGGCTGATTATTCCTTCAGTACCCCGTTCCTGCTTTCTCTCCATACCCTTGATCCCTTTAGCTGCAAGGGCCATTTCTAACTCCCTCTTGAATATATCCAATGAACTGGCATCAACAACTCTCTGCGGTAGGGAATTCCATAGGTTAACAACTCTCTGAGTGAAGAAGTTCCTCCTCATTTCAGTGCTAAATGGCTTACCCCTTATCCTAAGACTATGTCCCCTGGTTCTGGACTTCCCCAATATCGGGAACATTCTTCCTGCATCTAACCTGTCCAGTCCCGTCAGAATTTTATATGTTTCGATGAAATCCCCTCTCATCCTTCTAAACTCCAGTGAATACAAGCCCAGTCGATCCAGTCTCTCCTCATCTGTCAGTCCTGCCATCCCAGGAATCAGTCTGGTGAACCTTCGCTGCACTCCCTCAATAGCAAGAACATCCCTCCTCAGATTAAGAGACCAAAACTGAACACAATATTCCAGGTGGGGCCTCACCAAGGCCCTGAACCGCAATCCCGACTACGCCTTGTTCCTTTCGCATCATGTAACCTAATGGTTCTGCTACCAATGTGTACAACAATAGGAGCAGGGTACAACCCTGTTTCACTGATCTCTGTATTGGAAAATACTTAGATAAAAAACATTACATTTAACACAGCTAAATGTGTTTGAATAAAAAATCCTTATCCACTCAATGAAATTTTCCCCCAAACCAAATGCTTCCAAAACCATCAATAAAGACTCTATCAAAGGCTTTCTCTTGATCACATCTTTAGCACATAAGCTTCCCTCCCACTATCTTCCATGAGTTCTATTGCATCTTGGATTGAGACCATAGAGTCAGCGGTGTCCCGGTCGATGACTCCATAGGACTGAGAGGACGGAACTATCTGCGGCATCACCTCCTTCATATGATTTGCCATAATCCTCACCAAGATCTTATAAACCATATTTAATAATGTGATGGGCCTCCAATTCTTCAGATCCCTTCTAGCCCCTTTATTTTTATAAGCTCAGCTTATACCTCTCCTCATAGGTGGGGCCTGGCTTCCCTCAGTTTTAATCTCCTTAAACACCTCTAAGACCAATGGACTTAAAATCTCTAAAAATTCTTTATAAAATTCTGCACTTAGTCCATCAGACCCTGGGCTTTCCCCTCTTCATTGCACTTATTGCTACTTTTATTTCCGCTAATCCTACCTCTTTGTCATCCATGCTTCTCTCCTTCCTTTAAGCCCTCTTCAATAAAAGCACTAATCTTCTCCATCGCCAATTTGGAAATGTCTTCTTTTGTATATAACTCTTGATAAAAACTCCATAATCTCCCCACTTTCATTAATGATCTTTTCCCCAACCTTCAACTCTCCAATTAATGATATCCTTTGTTGCAACTTCTCTTGCTCTCGAAAATATCGAGTGCATCTTTCTCCCGCCAATGCATCTTTAGCCTTTGCACGGAGAATTGCCCCCTTGCATTTTTCAGCTTGCAGTAATTCCCATTCTTCCTTTAAAACCTTCCACTTAGTCTCTGCTCCCTTATACCCTCCGTCAACTGCTTTACAGATATCTGTAAACCTTACGTTTTTATTCTCTTTTTGACGCCGGTTAGCTGTTGCTCTTTCTTTCCCAAAACATATCGAAAAATCTTTTACCTCATATTTGAAATTGTCCCACCAAACTCCTTCTTTCTTCCAAGAATAAAGTTTCCTTCTGAGCATTCTTTATTATATTTAAAATCCCTTCTTTAAAAACAATTTCTTTCAGGTACTGATTGTTTAAAATCCACAATCAGTACCTAGACCAATCTTAACTCTGCTGTTCCTAATTTTAAGAACCAAAGCCAAGTGGTCTCTAAAAAATACTTTTTTTATAATAAATCTCCATCACATCAGAACTTACCCCTTCCCGCATTAACACAAAATCTATTCGGCTCTGTTTTAAAACATCACTCACACAACCTCTTCTGGAGAACACCCTTTTTATGGGGTTCCGATCCCTCCATAAGTATCTCTAATTTAAATTTATAATTTTTACAATCATCTCTCTGGAGCTATCATCCTTAAAGGTCATCTGCTCTGAAATGCCCATCTGAGTTAAAAATACATTAAAATCCCCCACGATACAAGGGTTTTCTGCCTCTGCCACTTCTATGAATAACCACCGAAAAAACTCACGATGCTTGCAATAGTCGTTTGGCGCATAGATATTAAAGAGATCCCAATTCAATTCATCAATTTGTACCTTTAGCTGTAAAAATCTCTCCTCAGTGTCCTTGTCCACTGATGCAACGTTCTCTTTGAACCTGGCTTCTGCAACAGTGCCACTCCCTTCAGCCTCACTTCCACCGCTGACCCTTGCTCCCCATTTCTCCTCTCTCTGGGACAGTCGTGCATCGCCACCCATCTTGTTCCGTTTAGGCGTCTTTGTCTCCCCGCACCCATGCTGCTGCCTCTTTAAGGCTTCTGCCTCTTGCTCACTCTCTTGTTCTTGGCCCCTCCTACTCCCCAAGATATACAACTCCCTGTCTCTCTTGGATTTCCTACACTTACCCCGCACCCTGCTCCCGCCTCTGCTCCCCCCACAGACACCTGTGGCTTGACTCTGTCCCTGACCCATAATGTCCTCCGCTGACTTTGTCCTTTTCCACCATACTTGGTGTGTTTTCCACCATCTTCATCCTGTTTTCTGCTCCGCAATTTTTTGCCTCTCTTTGTGCTCTTTCCTCATTCCATTCTGCGGCTGTGTCCTCCGCCTGCTCTGCTCTTCTGGCCTCTCCACTCACACCTCCTGCTCCTTTTCCCATCTCCTCATCACTCAAGGAGCTACCTTCTGCCTCACACTCACAGTGGGTGGGGCCTTTGTGATAAATCGCACAGCTTTCTGCCTTGCAGTTCCGAGCGATGTGTCCAGACTTGCCACAGTTATAACAGTACCGATCTGGACAGCTTCTTACTAGACAGTAATAGCAAATCTTCACTTGGTTATCATGCAGAACCCGGAAGTACTGCACTCCTTCAATTGTCTCGAATTTCATGCTGCATGGTAATGACTTCACCCCCTCTGGGAACCGCACTTTTACATAATGGGTTCCATCGGCTATTCGCGTTCCAGGATAGTATCTCCTCTTTATTACTGAGCAAAGATTAATGTGCCACGACTCCAACTTTTTTATCAGCACATCGTCCTCAACATAAATCGACAGGTTTAACAATGAAACTGCCACCTCTTCGGAATATAGCAAAGATATATCCAAGTACTTCTCGCCAACCTTTAGGCTCAGTAGAAGTCTTTCCACCTCCTCTTGGCCACTGACCGTCACTT
Source organism: Pristiophorus japonicus (assembly GCF_044704955.1). Classification (NCBI taxonomy): domain Eukaryota; kingdom Metazoa; phylum Chordata; class Chondrichthyes; family Pristiophoridae; genus Pristiophorus; species Pristiophorus japonicus. Next base: position 257,577,911 of record NC_091977.1, read on the forward strand.
CCAATCCAAAATTCGGCTTTGATCGGCAAGCAACGCAACTTCCCTCACTGCAGTCCTCATGTACTGTCTAGATGATATCCCAAGCTCACATCTTTTCCTGGCAGTGAACCACCACTGTGTTTTCTTTTCCAAACCTCTTGGGGTCCCAGCCCAAATCTTTTGGCCTTTTATTCTCCCTTCTCAATACATTCTCTCCCCTGGTTAAATTCATACTGGGCGCATTGTCTTCTGAGGGGCTCGACACTCCAGACCCCTCAGTAGCCATCTGGCTGATGTTTATAGCCCAAAAAGGCACTAAAGTTTGAAAAAAAATCCACCACCAACTTTTTACAAACTCACTCCAACTCCTGCAGTAATCAGCAGCACCTGCTCATTCCTAGTCCCTCCCACTTAGAGAGTGGTACCCACTGAGCCACAGCTGACACTGACATAAAGCATACCAAATAGCAGTAGGATATCGTGCATATTCAATCTGGCTCATTTTTTTGGCATTCCGGGCCTTGAATATGTTAATTAGAGACCAAACGTCTGTTGAAGGACCCCTTTACAAAATTAGTCACCAGTGACTGGAGCTCAAGATTCTTTAGCAGCTGCCAATGAAAGGTAGGTTTTATTTTCAATTTTTGAAAAAAAAAATTATGTGGAGCCAGGAGGAGCAGGAGTGTCCCACCATGCCCAACTCCACAGTCCTAGAGATTGCCACCTCACCCCCAATCCCCCAATCCCCCATTGCCTGCAGCAACCCCTCTCCCAGCACTTGCCCGAAGGCCACTGCCAGCGAGGCAAGAGGCCCAGAATTCAATCCTGCAGATTGGCAGGTTGCCTATGGAGACACGACAGGGTGCTGGCAGCTCAGACCCAATGTTTAGATGAGGCCAGAGGATTAATTTAGAGCTGGATTCAGGCCTCTCTGTTCGGGTTCAGGTAGCACAGAATCTGTGCCCATTTTCTGCCCCATAATGTTAGTAATCTTGGCTGTTGTAATGCTTCAGAGTCAGTAATCAAAGACTTGTGACAGCTCTGGATATACCTCCTGACACCCCCACCCTCTAACCAGTACACATTAATCTAAAATGCACAATCCAATTTAAAATAACAACTTACATTTATGTAGTGCCTTTAACGTACTAAAACATCCCCAGGCGTTTCACAAGAGCGCTATCAGACAAACTTTGACACCGAGCCACATAAGGAGATTGGTCACGGAGGTAGGATTTAAGGAGCATTTGAAGAGGAGAGAGATGTTTAGGGAGGCAATTGCAGATCGTAGGGCCCAAGCAGCTGAAGCCACAGCCTTCTTGGATCTGGTGTACCACAAATTTTAAGCATATATACAGCCTAATCAGGTTAAATCCCTCCGATTTGTCACACTGAGCCATGCATATTATCTGAGCAAATTCTGAACTATACTCTAGTCGTGTAAAACTGTAAACTATTTGGCTCATTGTTAAACCATGGATGATAAGATTTTACCGTGATAGTTTGATAGAAGTAAAATAAACAGTATGGCCCAGAATTTTCTACAATGGGGCATTGTGGCCAATTATCCTGACCAATATTTATCCCTTAATCAACATCACAAAACAGATTATTTGGTCATTATCACATTGCTGTTTGTGGGAGCTTGCTGTGCACAAATTGGCTGCCACATTTCCCACATTACAACAGTAACTACACTCCAAATGTACTTCATTGGCTGTAAAGACATGAAAAGCGGTGTATAAATCCAAATCCAAGTCTTCCTTTTTGTCAGAGCACGGAGTGCAGCAGCATAGAGTGGCATTCGTGAGTTTGTTAAATGGGTGAGTTTTAAGGGTTATTCTCTTTAAACCATTTGGAGGCTGGAGTAAATTGTTGGTGACAATTGCCAGTAGCTTCTAAGTAAGTAGCAGCTTAATTTAAAGGGGAAAAGTTAAATAGTTGGGAATCTTTCAGGTTTAGGCAGAGAAAAACAAGGTAACTCTCCAGTAGGAGGCAATTAGCAGCTAGTTAAAACCAGTTCTGTAAACGACTGACCAGTAGTGAGTCACCGGACCTAGATACAGTTTTAAAAGAGGCAGCTCATGCAGAGCACGGAGTGCAGCAGCATAGAGTGGCATTCGTGAGTTTGGTAAGTGGGTGAGTTTTAAGGGTTATTCTCTTTAAATCATTTGGAGGCTGGAGTAAATTGTTAGTGGCAATTGCCAGTAGCTTCTATGTAAGTAGCAGCTTAATTTAAAGGGGAAAAGTTAAATAGTTGGGAATCTTCCAGGTTTAGGCAGAGAAAAACAAGGCAACTCTCCAGTAGGAGGCAATTAGCAACTAGTTAAAACCAGTTCTGTAAACGACTGCCCAGTAGTGAGTCATTGGACCTAGATACAGTTTAAAAAGAGGCAGCACGTGCAGAGCACGGAGTGCAGCAGCATAGAGTGGCATTCGTGAGTTTGGTAAGGAGTTTTAAGGGTTATACTCTTTAAATGATTTGGAAGCTGGAGTAAATTGTTAGTGGCAATTGGCAGTAGCTTCTATGTAAGTAGCAGCTTAATTTAAAGGGGAAAAGTTAAATAGTTGGGAATCTTTCAAGTTTAAGCAGAGAAAAACAAGGTAACTCTCCAGTCGGAGGCAATTAGCAACTAGTTAAAACCAGTTCTGTAAAATACTGACCAGTAGTGAGTCATTGGACCTAGATACAGTTTTAAAAGAGGGTGCTCGTGCAGAGCACGGAGTGCAGCACCATCGAGTGGCATTCGTGAGTTTGGTAAGTGGGTAAGTTTGGGCAAGTGGAGGTGGCAGGTGCTGTTTTGTCTTGTTTTTTCCTACCAGTGCTGACACTAGAGCAGCTGATAAGGAGTGCGAGAGTAGGAGATGGAGGCCCAGAGACCAGCCCAACCAGCTGAAGACAAAGATAGAGGGTAGCGAAATCGAGAGGTGACGTCACAGCCAAGTTGGTAAGTGGTTGGCTGTTTGACTGGTAAGTAGAACTCTCTTTTAGACTGACTTTTAGTTTGGTTTAATTGGCAGCGAACTACTAAGTAGCTGTTTGGTGTTGAAGTAAATTTTAGTAAGTAAATTAATTTAAGGGTTAAATCATGGCAGGAGAGCTCGGACCCGTGTCATGCTCCTCCTGTGCTATGTGGGAAATCAGTGACACATCCAGTGTCCCTGACTACTATGTGTGCGGGAAGTGTGTCCAGCTGCAGCTCCTGACAGACTGTATGATGGCACTGGAGCTGCGGATGGACTCACTATGGAGCATGCGCTGACCTGCAGTCATCTCCCTCCAAAACAGATATACCATTTTGGATACTGTTGGGGGAGATGACTTACCAGGGGAATGCACCAGCAGCCAGATTCATGGCACCATGGGTGGCTCTGCTGCACAGAAGGGCGGGAAAAAGAGTGGGAGAGCTGTAGTGATAGGGAACTCTATTGTAAGAGGAATAGATAGGAGTTTCTGCAGCCGCAACCGAGACCCCAAGATGGTATGTTGCCTCCCTGGTGTAAGGGTCAAGGATGTCTCACAGTGGCTGCAGAGCATTCTGGAGAGGGAGGGTGAACAGCCAGTTGTCGTGGCACATGTAGGTACCAACGATATAGGTAAGAAGTGGGAAGAGGTCCTACAAGCTGAATTTAGGGAGCTAGGAGTTAAATTAAAAAGTAGGACCTCAAAGGTAGTAATCTCTGGATTGCTACCAGTGCCTCAGAGTAGAGGGAGCAGGATAGTTAGAATAAACACATGGCTTGAGCAGTGGTGCAAGAGGGAGGGATTCAAATTCCTGGGACATTGGAACCAGTTCTGGGAGAAGTGGGATCTGTACAAAAGGGACGGTCTGCACTTGGGAAGGACTGGAATTGATGTCCTGGGGGTAACATTTGCTAATGCAGTTCGGGAGTGTTTAAACTAATATGGCAGGGGGATGGGAACCTATGCAGAGAGACAGGGCGAAGTAATATGGAGTCAGAAACAGATGGTAGAAAGATAAAAGCAATAGTGGAAGGCCGAGTAAACAAAGGCAAGAAACAAAAAGGGCCACACTGCATCATAATTCTAAAAGGACAAAGGGTGTTAAAAAAACAAGCCTGAAGGCTTTGTGTCTTAATGCAAGGAGTATCCGTAATAAGGTGGATGAATTAACTGTGCAAATAGATGTTAACAGATATGATGTGATTGGGATTACAGAGACATGGCTCCAGGATGATCAGGGCTGGGAACTCAACATCCAAGGGTATTCAACATTCAGGAAGGATAGAATAAAAGGAAAAGGAGGTGGAGTAGCATTGCTGGTTAAAGAGGAGATTAATGCAATAGTTAGGAAGGACATTAGCTTGGATGATGTGGAATCTATATGGGAAGAGCTGCAGAACACCAAAGGGCAAAAAACGTTAGTGGGAGTTGTGTACAGACCTCCAAACAGTAGTAGTGATGTTGGGGAGGGCATCAAACAGGAAATTAGGGGTGCATGCAATCAAGGTGCAGCAGTTATCATGGGTGACTTTAATATGCAGATAGATTGGGCTAACCAAACTGGAAGCAATACGGTGGAGGAGGATTTCCTGGAGTGCATAAGGGATGGTTTTCTAGACCAATATATCGAGGAACCAAATAGAGGGGAGACCATCTTAGACTGGGTGTTGTGTAATGAGAGAGGATTCATTAGTAATCTCATTGTGCGAGGCCCCTTGGGGAAGAGTGACCATAATATGGTGGAATTCTGCATTAGGATGGAGAATGAAACAGTTAATTCAGAGACCATGGTCCAGAACTTAAAGAAGGGTAACTTTGAAGGTATGAGGCGTGAATTGGCTAGGATAGATTGGCGAATGATACTTAAGGGGTTGACAGTGGATGGGCAATGGCAGATATTTAGAGCCCGCATGGATGAACTACAATAATTGTACTTCCCTGTCTGGCATAAAAATAAAAAAGGGAAGGTGGCTCAACCGTGGCTATCAAGGGAAATCAGGGATAATATTAAAGCCAAGGAAGTGGCATACAAATTGGCCAGAAATAGCAGCGAACCCAGGGACTGGGAGAAATTTAGAACTCAGCAGAGGAGGACAAAGTGTTTGATTAGGGCAGGTAAAATGGAGTACGAGAGGAAACTTGTAGGGAACATTAAGACGGACTGCAAAAGCTTCTATAGATATGTAAAGAGAAAAAGGTTAGTAAAGACAAACATAGGTCCCCTGCAGTCAGAATCAGGGGAAGTCATAACGGGGAACAAAGAAATGGCAGACCAATTGAACAAGTACTTTGGTTCGGTATTCACTAAGGAGGACCCAAACAACCTTCCGGATATAAAAGTGGTCAGAGGGTCTAGTAAGAAAGAGGAACTGAGGGAAATCCTTATTAGTCGGGAAATTGTGTTGGGGAAATTGATGGGATTGAAGGCCGATAAATCCCCAGGACCTGATGGACTGCATCCCAGAGTACTTAAGGAGGTGGCCTTGGAAATAGCGGATGCATTGACAGTCATTTTCCAACATTCCATAGACTCTGGATCAGTTCCTATGGAGTGGAGGGTAGCCAATGTAACTTCACTTTTTAAAAAAGGAGGGAGAGAGAAAACAGGGAATTATAGACCGGTCAGCCTGACATCGGTAGTGGGTAAAATGATGGAATCAATTACTAAGGATGTCATAGCAGCGCATTTGGAAAGAGGTGACTTGATAGGTCCAAGTCAGCATGGATTTGTGAAAGGGAAATCATGCTTGACAAATCTTCTGGAATTTTTTGAGGATGTTTCCAGTAGAGTGGACAAGGGAGAACCAGGTGTTTTTGGACTTTCAGAAGGCTTTCGACAAGGTCCCACACAAGAGATTAATGTGCAAAATTAAAGCACATGGGATTGGGGGCAGTGTGCTGATGTGGATTGAGAACTGGTTGGCAGACAGGAAGCAAAGAGTAGGAGTAAATGGGTACTTTTCAGAATGGCAGGCAGTGACTAATGGGGTACCGCAAGGTTCTGTGCTGGGGCCCCAGCTGTTTACATTGTACATTAATGATTTAGACGAGGGGATTAAATGTAGTATCTCCAAATTTGCGGATGCCACTAAGTTGGGTGGCAGTGTGAGCTGCGAGGAGGATGCTATGAGGCTGCAGAGTGACTTGGATAGGTTAGGTGAGTGGGCAAATGCATGGCAGATGAAGTATAATGTGGATAAATGTGAGGTTATTCACTTTGGTGGTAAAAACAGAGAGACAGACTATTATCTGAATGGTGACAGATTAGGAAAAGGGGAGATGCAACGAGACCTGGGTGTCATGGTACATCAGTCATTGAAGGTTGGCATGCAGGTACAGCAGGCGGTTAAGAAAGCAAATAGCATGTTGGCCTTCATAGCAAGGGGATTTGAGTACAGGGGCAGGGAGGTGTTACTACAATTGTACAGGGCCTTGGTGATGCCACACCTGGAGTATTGTGTGCAGTTTTGGTCCCCTAACTTGAGGAAGGACATTCTTGCTATTGAGGGAGTGCAGCGAAGGTTCACCAGACTGATTCCCGGGATGGTGAGACTGATATATCATGAAAGACTGGATCAACTGGGCTTATATTCACTGGAGTTCAGAAGAATGAGAGGGGATCTCATAGAAACGTTTAAAATTCTGACGGGTTTAGACAGGTTAGATGCAGGAAGAATGTTCCCAATGTTGGGGAAGTCCCGAACCAGGGGTCACAGTCTAAGGATAAGGGGTAAGCCATTTAGGACTGAGATGAGGAGAAACTTCTTCACCCAGAGAGTGGTGAACCTGTGGAATTCTCTACCACAGAAAGTTGTTGAGGCCAATTCACTAAATATATTCAAAAAGGAGTTAGATGTCGTCCTTTCTACTAGGGAGATCAAGGGGTATGGCGAGAAAGCAGGAATGGGGTACTGAAGTTGCATGTTCAACCATGAACTCATTGAATGGTGGTGCAGGCTCGAAGGGCCGAATGGCCTACTCCTGCACCTATTTTCTATGTTTCTATCTTGTGGCGTGCCCCGTGAGTTGGATTTCTCCCGTGTCCTTCAGCTTGAAAAGTTTTTGTGCTGAAAATTGCTGGAAGTGCGAATTGATAACGGGGCATCTGGGACCGTGGTGAATGAAGGGACCAGCAATCTATCTCCTTAACCAATGAGACTTAAGGATAGAGAAAGAAGCAGAGCAAACGCTGGGAAGGAAATTGAGTGAATTAGATCAAATTAGATACAGAAAGAAAAATTGAGGGAAAAAAAGATTGGATTCAGAGAGAAAAAGAGACAAAGGAAAAGTAAGAAATTTCAATTTAAAACAAGCGCCCGTTTTGCAAGCTAAGGTGGAGTGGCACAAATTGTTCAACAATTTGTGACGATTCACAACTCATGGCATATCTTTCCCTCACCACAAGTTGCTGGATTTTTTACACACCGATAACTCCGTCCACGGGACGGAAATTAAAGGGGAGGTCGGGAGCGCCCCGCACCGCCATCTTACCTGTTTGGTCGACTCACCAGTTGGCCCCTTCGGTTAAAGGGGAGGGCCACTGCGTACTCTGCCGAGCCTCTGATTGCCTCCACTGGCCACCAGCGCGGCGTGGTGCCAAGGCCGCAGCCCGGCACCCAAAACGGAGTGTGGGCTACACGATGGCGGCCCGGACCACACCAGAGAAGTAAACAAGGGGCCGACCAGTGAGTTGACCAAACAGGTAAGATGGCGGTGCGGGGCGCTCCCGACCTCCCCTTTAATTTCCGTCCCGCGGGCGGAGGTTGGCCCACTTCGCAAGCCTCGCGGGGCACTGGCCAATGTTCACTGCGGTGCGGAAAGGGGTTGGTACGGGGTGCTAAAGGGTCACCACGCACGGTGATGATGTCATCACTGGTTGCGCGATGGCCTGGAGTGCTACGGGCTGGGTGCCACCGGAGGTGCTAATGGCCTTCGCTAAACAGGCAATTTCGACCCATCAACTCTGATATTGCAGCACTTCCTCAGGACTGCACTGAAGTGTCAGCCTAGATTATGGCACCAATCCTTAGAGTGAGACATGAACCTATGACCGTTGTGACTCAGAGGTGAGAGTGCTACCACTGAGCCTAGGTATAACTGAGCCGTTGACGACTAAATGGTTTTCTTAATATTTTAAAGTCACATTGTTCAGAGCCCAAAATTCTGCACTGTAAGGATCGATTTAACTCCATTTGTCGGAGCTACAAGTTTTTTTTGAACTAAATAAATTTAGGGCCATTTTGCTAGTTTCGTTAGTGGTGTAATGCTGTCCTTAAAAAATAAGGGCCGATTTTTTTGAGAACTGTTTTTGTGACGTCACTTGGGATCAAACCCAACGATAATGCCCTTTTTTGTGAGTTTCCCCAATAAAGATATTTTTAAAGACAGTGCTAAATACGGTTTTAAAAAGCTTGCCTTACCTGGTGGAGTCAGATAGAAATCGGCATTAATGGCGCCACCTTGGGTTCTCTTCACCATGAATCCAATCACTGGTTTGTTTACAGTGGACCTGCTAAAGCTAACTCGCGTGCTCACACTCCGACTTAGCTGGTATTTTTTTTAATTGCCACTATAAAGAAAATATTAACTTTATTTTATTGGAAACTATTTTAGTTTTCCGCAATTTCGAAGCAGCAATGTTCCTCTTTTCAAACACCGGGCTGTTCCAAAAAGATCAGGTACAACTGTGACTTCAGAAAGTCAGCATAGATCGGCACCCAATACCACTAAACGGCACTTTGCAGGTTGGGTGTTGACACGGGTTTTGTGTGAAAAGTTGTTCAAAGTTGTAAAACGCCAATGGCATCATCTTGGAAAACAGAGCTGAGTTAAAACTTTTGGAGCGAAGGTTGCGTTTACAGATTGAGCTTTTTGTGAGTTTATAATTTGTTTTTAATGACATTTAAAGAATAGGGGCTATTCTATCTTTGCCATATAGAAACATAGAAACATAGAAACATAGAAAATAGGTGCAGGAGTAGGCCATTCGGCCCTTCTAGCCTGCACCGCCATTCAATGAGTTCATGGCTGAACATTCAACTTCAGTACCCCATTCCTGCTTTCTCGCCATACCCCTTGATCCCCCTAGTAGTAAGGACCTCATCTAACTCCTTTTTGAATATATTTAGTGAATTGGCCTCAACAACTTTCTGTGGTAGAGAATTCCACAGGTTCACCACTCTCTGGGTGAAGAAGTTCCTCCGCATCTCGGTCCTAAATGGCTTACCCCTTATCCTTAGACTGTGACCTCTGGTTCTGGACTTCCCCAACATTGGGAACATTCTTCCTGCATCTAACCTGTCTAAACCCGTCAGAATTTTAAATGTTTCTATGAGGTCCCCTCTCATTCTTCTGAACTCCAGTGAATACAAGCCCAGTTGATCCAGTCTTTCTTGATAGGTCAGTCCCGCCATCCCGGGAATCAGTCTGGTGAACCTTCGCTGCACTCCCTCAATAGCAAGAATGTCCTTCCTCAGGTTAGGAGACCAAAACTGTACACAATACTCCAGGTGTGGCCTCACCAATGCCCTGTACAACTGTAGCAACACCTCCCTGCCCCTGTACTCAAATCCCCTTGCTATGAAGGCCAACATGCCATTTGCTTTCTTAACCGCCTGCTGCACCTGCATGCCAACCTTCAATGACTGATGTACCATGACACCCAGGTCTCTTTGCACCTCCCCTTTTCCTAATCTGTCACCATTCAGATAATAATCTGTCTCTCTGTTTTTACCACCAAAGTGGATAACCTCACATTTATCCACATTATACTTCATCTGCCATGCATTTGCCCACTCACCTAACCTATCCAAGTCGCTCTGCAGCCTCACAGCATCCTCCTCGCAGCTCACACTGCCACCCAACTTAGTGTCATCCGCAAATTTGGAGATACTACATTTAATCCCCTCATCTAAATCATTAATGTACAGTGTAAACAGCTGGGGCCCCAGCACAGAACCTTGCGGTACCCCACTAGTCACTGCCTGCCATTCTGAAAAGTACCCATTTACTCCTACACTTTGCTTCCTGTCTGACAACCAGTTCTCAATCCATGTCAGTACACTACCCCCAATCCCATGTGCTCTAACTTTGCACATTAATCTCTTGTGTGGGACCTTGTCGAACGCCTTCTGAAAGTCCAAATATACCACATCAACTGGTTCTCCCTTATCCAGTCTACTGGAAACATCCTCAAAAAATTCCAGAAGATTTGTCAAGCATGATTTCCCTTTCACAAATCCATGCTGACTTGGACCTATCATGTCACCTCTTTCCAAATGCACTGCTATGACATCCTTAATAATTGATTCCATCATTTTACCCACTACCGATGTCAGGCTGACCGGTCTATAATTCCCTGTTTTCTCTCTCCCTCCTTTTTTAAAAAGTGGGGTTACATTGGCTACCCTCCACTCCATAGGAACTGATCCAGAGTCAATGGAATGTTGGAAAATGACTGTCAACGCATCCACTATTTCCAAGGCCACCTCCTTAAGTACTCTGGGATGCAGTCCATCAGGCCCTGGGGATTTATCGGCCTTCAATCCCATCAATTTCCCCAACACAATTTCCCGACTAATAAGGATTTCCCTCAGTTCCTCCTCCTTACTAGACCCCCCGACCCTTTTATAACCGGAAGGTTGTTCGTGTCCTCCTTCGTGAATACCGAACCAAAGTACTTGTTCAATTGGTCCGCCATTTCTTTGTTCCCCGTTATGACTTCCCCTGATTCTGACTGCAGGGGACCGACGTTTGTCTTTACTAACCTTTTTCTCTTTACATATCTATAGAAACTTTTGCAATCCGTCTTAATGTTCCCTGCAAGCTTCTTCTCATACTCCATTTTCCCTGCCCTAATCAAACCCTTTGTCCTCCTCTGCTGAGTTCTAAATTTCTTCCAGTCCCCAGGTTCGCTGCTATTTCTGGCCAATTTGTATGCCACTTCCTTGGCTTTAATACTATCCCTGATTTCCCTTGATAGCCACGGTTGAGCCACCTTCCCTTTTTTATTTCTATGCCAGACAGGAATGTACAATTGTTGTAGTTCATCCATGCGGTCTCTAAATGTCTGCCATTGCCCATCCACAGTCAACCCCTTAAGTATCATTCGCCAATCCATCCCAGCCAATTCACGCCTCATACCTTCATAGTTAGCCTTCTTTAAGTTCTGGACCATGGTCTCTGAATTAACTGTTTCATTCTCCATCCCAATGCAGAATTCCACCATATTATGGTCACTCTTCCCCAAGGGGCCTCGCACAACGAGATTGCTAATTAATCCTCTCTCATTACATAACACCCAGTCTAAGATGGCCTCCCCCCTGGTTGGTTCCTCGACATATTGGTCTAAAAAACCATCCCTTATGCACTCCAGAAAATCCTCCTCCACCGTATTGCTTCCAGTTTGGTTAGCCCAATCTATGTGCATATTAAAGTCACCCATTATAACTGCTGCACCTTTATTGCACGCACCCCTAATTTCCTGTTTGATGCCCTCCCCAACATCACTACTACTGTTTGGAGGTCTGTACACAACTCCCACTAACGTTTTTTGCCCTTTGATGTTCTGCAGCTCTTCCCATATAGATTCCACATCATCCAAGCTAATGTCCTTCCTAACTATTGCCTTAATCTCCTCCTTAACCAGCAATGCTACCCCACCTCCTTTTCCTTTTATTCTATCCTTCCTGAATGTTGAATACCCCTGGATGTTGAGTTCCCAGCCCTGCTCATCCTGGAGCCACATCTCCGTAATCCCAATCACATCATATTTGTTAACATCTATTTGCACAGTTAATTCATCCACCTTATTGCGGATACTCCTTGCATTAAAACACAAAGCCTTTAGGCTTGTTTTTTTAACACCCTCTGTCCTTTTAGAATTTTGCTGTACAATGGCCCTTTTTGTTCTTTGCCTTGGGTTTCTCTGCCCTCCACTTTTCCTCATCTCCTTTCTGTGTTTTGTTTTTGCCTCCTTTTTGTTTCCCTCTATCTCCCTGCATTGGTTCCCATCCCCCTGCCATATTAGTTTAACTCCTCCCCAACAGCACTAGCAAACACTCCCCCGAGGACATTGGTTCCGATTCTGCCCAGGTGCAGACCGTCCGGATTGTACTGGTCCCACCTCCCCCAGAACCGGTTCCAATGCCCCAGGAATTTGAATCCCTCCCTGCTGCACCATTGCTCAAGCCACATATTCATCTGAGCTATCCTGCGATTCCTACTCTGACTAGCACGTGGCACTGGTAGCAAACCCAAGATTACTACTTTTGAGGTCCTACTTTTTAATTTAGCTCCTAGCTCCTTAAATTCATTTCGTAGGAACTCATCCCTTTTTTTACCTATGTCATTGGTACCAACGTGCACCACGACAACTGGCTGTTCTCCCTCCCTTTTTAGAATGTCCTGCACCCGCTCCGAGACATCCTTGACCCATGCACCAGGGAGGCAACATACCATCCTGGAGTCTCGGTTGCGGCCGCAGAAACGCCTATCTATTCCCCTTACAATTGAATCCCCTATCACTATCGCTCACCCACTCTTTTTCCTGCCCTCCTGTGCAACAGAGCCAGCCACGGTGCCATGAACTTGGCTGCTGCTGCCCGCTCCTGATGAGTCATCCCCCTCAACAGCACTCAAAGCAGTGTATCTGTTTTGCAGTGGGATGACCACAGGGGACCCCTGCACTACCTTCCTTGCACTACTCTTCCTGCTGGTCTTCCATTCCCTCGCTGGCTGTGGACCCTACTCCTGCGGTAAGACCAACTCGCTACACGTGATACTCACGTCATTCTCAGCATCGTGGATGCTCCAGAGTGAATCCACCTTCAGCTCCAACTCCGCAACGCGGACCGTCAGTAGCCGGAGGTGGACACACTTCCCGCACATGTAGTCGTCAGGGACACTGGTGTTGTCCCCGTGTTCCCACATGGTACAGGAGGAGCATATCACATGACCGAGCTGTCCTGCCATGACTTAACCCTTAGATACACTTAAATTGCCAACAACAATGTTAAAAGTTACTGACTAATAAAGAAAAAGAAAAACTACTCACCAATCAGCAGCCAATCACTTACCACGTTGGCTGTGATGTCACCTTTTGATTTCTTTCTACTTCTTTTTTGACTTCTCTCAGCTGGAGCTGCACAAGTACGCGTCTCTCGACTCCCGCCTCTCTCGACGCTCCCCGGACTGCTGAGCCTTTTATAGGCCGCTGCCTCTCTCGACTCCCGCCTCTCTCCTGTGGTGCATGCTTATGCTCTCCTGGTTTTTCATCGAAGAAGGTTTATTCGGCAGCATTATCAGCGTAATCAAAGAGGTTGCAGACTTATGGGGAGGAGGCCTTACCCCGAACGAGTTTACAGGGAGAGGCACTCATACCTGCACCTGACTGAGGCAGGCCTTTCAAAAAGAGGTGGTCGCAGAGATATGCCAGCACATAAAGGCAGACATACAGCCTAGAAGCGGGAGAAGCACTGCACTGCCCGTCGAGGCTATACTGCGGCACTTTCTTTCTATGCCTCCGGCTCCTTTCATGCATCGACTGGGGACTGCTGCACTGTTTGCACGCATGGATGACTTCATTAACTTCCCAGGGAGGCACAAAATGAGATGGCTGTAGGATTTGCATTAATTGTTGGCTTCCCCAAGTTACAGGCTGCCAATGATTGTACGCACATTGCCCTGTGAGCACCTTTAGAGGAGCCAGAGGTTTACCAAAACTGAAATTCATTCATAGGTTCTCCCTTGTCCACTCTACTAGTTACATCCTCAAAAAATTCTAGAAGATTTGTCAAGCATGATTTCCCTTTCATAAATCCATGCTGACTTGGATTGATCCTGTCACTGCTTTCCAAATGTGCTGCTATTTCATCTTTAATAATTGATTCCAACATTTTCCCCACTACTGATGTCAGGCTAACTGGTCTATAATTACCCGTTTTCTCTCTCCCTCCTTTCTTAAAAGTGGTATTATATTAGCTACCCTCCAGTCCATAGGAACTGATCCAGAGTTGATAGACTATTGGAAAATGATCACCAATGAATCCACTATTTTTAGGGCCACTTCCTTAAGTACTCTGGGATGCAGACTATCAGGCCCTGGGGATTTATCGGCCTTCAATCCCATCAATTTCCCTAACACAATTTCCCACCCAATAAGGATTTCCTTCAGTTCCTCCTTCTCACTAGACCCTTGGTCCCCTAGTATTTCCGGAAGGTTATTTGTGTTTTCCTTCGTGAAGACAGACCCAAAGTATTTGTTCAACTGGTCTGCCATTTCTTTGTTCCCCATTATAAATTCACCTGAATCTGACTTGCAAGGGACTCACATTTGTCTTCACTAATCTTTTTCTCTTCACATATCTATAGAAGCTTTTGCAGTCAGTTTTTATGTTCCCAGCAAGCTTCCTCTCATACTCCATTTTCCCCCTGCTATTTAAAGCCTTTGTCCTCCTCTGCTGAATTATAAAATTCTCCCAGTCCTCAGGTTTGCTGCTTTTTCTGGCCAATTTATATACCTCTTCCTTGGATTTAACACTATCCTTAATTTCCCTTGTTAGCCATGGTTGAGCCACCTTCCCTGTTTTATTTTTACTCCAGACAGGGATGTACAATTGTTGAAGTTCATCCATGTGATCTTTAAATGTTTGCCATTGCCTATCCACCACCAACCTTTTAAATATCATTCGCCAGTGTATTCTAGCCAATTCACGTCTCATACCATCGAAGTTACCTTTCCTTAAGTTCAGGATCCTAGTCTCTGAATTAACTGTGCCACTCTCCATCTTATTAAGAATTCCACCATATTATGGTCACTTTTCGCCAAGGGGCCTCGCACAACAAGATTGCTAATTAGTCCTCTCTCATTACGCATCACTCAGTTTAGGATGGCCAGCCCTCTAGTTGGTTCCTCGACATATTCGTCGAGAAAACCATCCCGAATACACTCCAGGAAATCTTCCTGCACCGTATTGCTACCAGTTTGGTTAGCCCAATCTATATATAAATTAAAGTCGCCCATGATAACCGTTGTACCTTTTTTGCTCGCATCTCTAATTTCTTGTTTGATGCTGTCCCTAACCTCACTACTACTGTTTGATGGTCTGTACACAACTCCCATTAATGTTTTCTGCCCTTTAGATTTCCGTAGCTCCACCCATACCGATTCCACATCATCTGGGCTCATGTCCTTCCTTGCTATTGCGTTAATTTCCTCTTTAACCAGCAGCACCACCCCACCTCCTTTTCCTTTCTGTCTATCCTTCCTGAATTTTGAATACCCCTGGTGTTGAGTTCCGTGCCTTGGTCACCCTGGAGCCATGTCTCCGTGATGCCAATTATATTATATTCCTTACTTGCTGCCTGCACAGTTAATTCATCCACCTTATTATGAATACTCCTCGCATTGAGGCACAGAACCTTCAGGCTTGTCTTTTTATCACACTTTGCCCCTTTAGAATTTTGCTGTAATGTGGCCCTTTTTGCTTTTTGCCTTGGGTTTCTCTGCTCTCCACTTTTACAAACATTTGGGGGCATCCAAGATGGAGGAGGACGCTCCATAAGCCCTCACGCTTGACGGTGTCAAAGGCCTTTGTAAGATCGAAAAAGGCCATGTATAAGGGCTGGCGCTGCTCCCTGCATTTTTCCTGCAGCTGTCGCGCTGCAAAGATCATGTCCGTTGTGCCCTGTAGGGGACAAAATCCGCACTGTGATTCCGGGAGGAGTTCCTCGGCCACAGGGAGAAGATGGTTGAGGAGAACTCTAGCGACAACCTTCCCAATGGCTGATAGCAGGGAGATTCCGCCGTAGTTGACGCAGTCAGACTTGTTCCCTTTTTAAAGATGGTCATGATCACTGCATCTCTGAGATCTCCCAGCTTGCTCTCCTCCCTCCAAATGAGAGCGATGAGGTCATGTATCGCACCAACAGTGCCCCTCCGCTATACATTAGCGCCTCAGCATGAATTCCATCCGCACCCCTAGCCTTGTTATTCTTGAGCTGTTTTATTGCTTTGGCTACCTCGTGCAGTATTGGGGTTTCACTGAGGTGCTGCGGGATGGAGTTGAGAACACTCGAGTCAAAGGCAGAGTCTCGATTGAGGAGATCTTCAAAGTGCTCCTTTCAGCGGGCCCTGATAGCCTTGGTGTCCTTGATGAGTGTTTCCCTGTTCTTGGCCAGGAGTGGGATGGGGCTTTGGATGTTTGGACCGTAGATGGCCTTGACTGCGATGAAGAATCCTCGCATATCGTGGCTGTCGGCTAGTTGTTGTATCTCCTGTGCTTTCTCCATCCAGCACCTGTTCTTTAGGTCCTGAATTTTTTGTTGGACCTCAGCCTTGAGCCACCTGTAACATTGTATTGCAGATCCCGAGTTAGGTTGTTGCTTGAGGCTCAGAAATGCTCTGTGCTTGCGATCTATTCGGTCTTGGATCTCCTGATCATTTTCATCAAACTAATCCTGGTGTTTTCTGGTTGAGTAAGCAAGTATCTCTTCACAGGCACTGGTTATGGAGGCCTGGAGGGCAGACCAAGTGCTGTGGGCATTCAGCATCTCAGGGTCATCAAGGCACGCCAGATTATCTGTGAGGCACGGTCTGTATAGGGCTCCCTTAGCTGGGTCTTTAGTGCCCCGGAATTAACTTTTTTGCGGCACTGCTTCTGCTGTCCCCTCTGCTTTGGGGCTATGTTAATATCAATGATGGATCGGATTAGGCAGTGGTCCATCCAGCAGTCGTCAGTTCCTGTCATGGCGCGGGTGATGCACACATCCTTGCAACCCCTGGCTCAGACGATGACATAGTCAAGCAGGTGTCAGTGTTTGGAGCGAGGGTGTTGCCACGATGCCTTGTATTTGTCCCTCTGGTGGAACAGGGTGCTGGTGATGAGGAGTTCATGTTCTAGACATTTTGTCAGGAATGGGGTACTGCTGGAGTTGGCTTTCCCTAACCCCTCTCTGCCAAACACGCTTCCCCAGAGGGCTGTGTCTTTGCCGACCCTGGCATTAAAGCCACCTAGGAGGGTCAACTTGTCGCCCGTGGGGATGTGGGACAGGGATGTCCCGAGCTTGGAATAAAAACCCTCCATTGCATCGAGTGTCGGGGCATACGCACTGATGACTGTAGCTCATTGGTTCCAGGATAGGGTCATGAGACGTTCGTTAACCCCGCAGGGGGAGTCTTTGAGGCGGTCGACTAGTTAATTTTTGGCGGCGAAGCCATCTCCATGAAGACGCCGTTCTTCCTCTGGTTTTCCTTTACAGAAAAAGGTGTAACCTTCACCATGTTCCTTGAGCTGGCCTTCCCCTGCCCGCCGGGTCTCGCTTAGGGCAGTGATGACGATGTCAAAACGTCTATGTTCCTGAGTAACTATGGCGGTGCGGCGTTCCGGCCTATTGCTGTTGGAATTGTCCATGAGGGTCCTGACGTTCCAGGTCCCGAACTTCATGTTAATGGAGTGGAAGATGCCTGTGCGTAAGTTCTTTTAACGTGGGGTGGCCGCTGCACACCGGCAACCACACGGCTTAGCTGAGCAAGGTCTTGGTACAGTAGCAAGGAGGTCCAAGACAACTGGAGACCAGGCACTGCTGTACATGCCTAATTGCCTACGGCGAGGCGTTGGCCACAAGCTCGGCACTGAGTAGCACCATTGATGGTAGATGGCCTGAGGCTTGGTTGGGGGTCAGGCATTGGGAAGTTCAGCTGTCCGCTGGAATTCCGAGGGAAGTTTTGGAAAGTTTCTTCCAAGGTTAAAAATTTCCCCAAAAGTTTTAAGTTGTTGCCACAATGCCTTGTATTTGTCCCTCTGGCGGAACAGGGTGTTGGTGATGAGGAGTTCGTGTTCTAGACATTTTGTCAGGAGTAGGGTACCGCTGGAGTTGGCTTTCCCTACCCCCTTCTCTGAACGTACAGATCGTCTGCGATCATACTCGGCGTATCTTGGCAGTAAATGCAAAATATGCAGAGACACTACATAAGTTTGGTTTGGTTGAAAAAATAATTTGCAGCTTATTAGACATTTGTACACTTGTACTTAACTTTAAAAAAAAGCATGTTTAACTTTAAGGTCTAGACTTTCCATTGATGATCGCTGGGCTATCGCCCATCTATCGCCCAAATAAGCAGGCTATCGCCCATTTTACTTAAAAAATGGAAAGTTGGGCCGAAATATCAGCCAAAGAACACCGGCCCAACTTTCGGTGCACGAGAATTTCACATCGCCGAGGTGATCGCCCACCGCAACTTTCGACACATCGCCCACACATCACCGGGCTGATCGATCGCCGAGAAGATCGCTGGAGATCGCTGGAGAAAAGCTGCTCCTACCCGGCACTGTTCACAGAATTCGGCACTACGGACACCATTTTGAAAGTCGGAGGAAATGTGAGGCTGCTTGAAGAAGGGTCTTATCAGGTAATTTTAATTTGTGAGTTATTTAAGGGCCTTATTGACTGATCTACTCAGATTTATATTTATTGAGGAGCATTAAGGGCATTTATAGCATTAGTGCTGGAGTCTGCAACTTCTCTACCATTATTTGTAAATGCTCACATGCTGGAGACTGAAGTTGGGTTTAGTGAAGGTCCCAATCAAAGAGGTGACAGACTGATGTGGAGGAGGAGATCTTACAGCCGACAAATTTACAGGGAAAAGCAATAATACCTGAACTTGTCTGGTAACACGTCCCTTAGGAGGCTACGTTTCTGAAAGGAGGTCACCAGTGAGATATGCCAATGAATTAAGGGAGATTTGCAGCCGAGCAGCACCATCAGGACTGCACTGCCCGTTGAGGTTAAGGTTACTGCGGCACTTTCCTTCTACGCATCGGGCTCCTTCCAGGCTTCAGCTCGTGACATCTGTGGTATCTCTCAGCATTCCACACATAGCTCCATTCGACAGGTGACTGAAGCCCTTTACGCATGCAGGATGGACTTTATAAGCTTCCCTACGACCAGGGAGGCACAGACCAGGAGAGCTTTGGATTTCTCGAGAATATCAAACTTCCCCAAGGTGCAGGGAGCAATAGACTGTACGCACATCACCCTGAGAGCACCTTTACAGGATGCGGAGGTGTTTTGTAACCGAAAGGGATTCCACTCCCTGAATGTGCAGCTCGTTGTCGACCACAAGCAAATCATCATGGCAGTTAATGCTAATTTTCCAGACAGCATCTATGATGCGCACATCTTGCGTGAGAGCACTGTCTCTGACCTGTTTAACAGTCAGCCACAAGGTCATGGTTGGATGCAGGGGGATAAAGTATATGGCCTTACCAGCTAGCTCATGACCCCCCTGCGTAATCCCCAGACGGAAGCCGAGAAGCGCTACAATGAAAGCCATATAGCTACACGCAATCTCGTCGAAAAGACAATTGGAGTGTTGAAGCAGTGCTTCAGATGCCTGGACCACTCTGGAAGCAGCCTGCAATACCACCCTGACCAGGTCGCTGAGTTTATTGTGGTGTGCTGTATGTTGCATAACCTAGCTATAAGGAGAGGACAACAATTGCCAGCTGGGGCTGCCGGTCCAGCTCAGGAGAGAGTGGAAGCGGAAGAGGCAGACGAGGAGGAGGAGGAGGAGGTTGATGAGGACCTTCAGGAGGACAATCAGCCAGGCGATGAACCCATGCCCCCACGCCCACCCCCGCCCGCCCCCCCCCCCCCAACCCCCGCCCCCGCAAGACTAGGAAAACCCCGTGGGAGTTACACAGCTGCAAAACTCTTGCGTCAGCAGCTCATAAATGAACACTTTGCATGAACTTACATTGGTAACAGTTACAGTTACAGTGATGGAAAGACAACATTGCGTAACGTTTCATCCTTGCCTGGATTGGCCATTGTTTTCCAACAATCGTATTCATGTTTTACCTTACCTTATGTTATTAGAAGACACTGCACAACAATTGGTAAAATTCAATAAAATGTTTTAATCATTTAACAATGTAATTTTTCAACTGAAATAACACCCCCCCCCCCCCACCCAACCCCTAACAATCACACAACAATAAATTTAAAAAACAGCAACAAGAAGAAAATACAACAATATTTAAGAAAAATAAAACACCCACTCCCTACCTGCAGCCATCTTTCCCTCCAGGTCCTCTACCATCCCGTGTCTTCGCCCCCCGTTTGAATCCCCGGGTAGCAGGACGAGGCAGACGTGCAGTAGGCGACCTCAAGACTTCCTGCTGTGCTGGGGGGGGGGAGCAGGGGTGACGGTGGCAGGATCGGGTCAGAGGGTGGTGGAGGGGAAGACATTCCTGAGGAAACGACTTCCGAGCCAGAAGGAAGTTCTTTCTCCTGACTCAGATCTATGCTGGCAGTTGGTGCACCTTGGGGTGCAGTGCCGTCTCCCATCAGTCTTGCATGCTGCAAGGCATGAATGGTCACGGTCTGCTCCCGCATCTCCCGGATCATCAGCTGCATATTCTCTGATATGCGAGCGGTCATCCGGGACATGTTCTCTGTGTACACACCAAAAGCCTGGACGAGGTCGCAACTTATGTGGATGTGGTGTATTTGGACTTTCAAAAGGCCTTTGACAAGATCCCACATAAGAGATTGGTGTGCAAAAGCAAAGCACATGGTATTGTGGGTAATGTACTGGCGTGGATAGAGAATTGGTTGGCAGACAGGAAGCAGAAAGTCGGGATAAACGGGTCCTTTTCGGAATGGGAGGCAGTGACAAGTGGAGTGCCGCAGGGCTCAGTGCTGGGGCCCCAGCTGTTTACAACTATTTGGATGAAGGAATTGAATGTAAAATCTCCAAGTTTGCAGATGACACTAAACTGGGTGGTGGTGTGAGCTGTGAGGAGGATGCTAAGAGACTGCAGGGTGATTTGAACAGGTTAGGTGAGTGGGCAAATGCATGGCAGATGCAGTATAATGTGGATAAATGTGAGGTTATCCACTTTGGAGGCAATAATACGAAGGCAGAATATTATCTGAATGCCGGAAAATTAGGTAAAGGGGAGGTGCAACGAGACCTGGGTGCCATGGTTCATTGGTCATTGAAAGTTGACATGCAGGTACAGCAGGTGGTGAAGAAGGCAAATGGCATGTTGGCCTTCATAGCTGGGGGATTTGAGTATTGGAGCAGGGAGGTCTTACTGCAATTGTACAGGGCCTTGGTGAGGCCTCACCTGGAATATTGTGTTCAGTTTTGGTCTCCTAATCTGAGGAAGGACGTTCTTGCTATTGAGGGAGTGCAGCAAAGGTTCACCAGATTGATTCCAGGGATGGCTGGACTGACGTATGAGGAGAGAGTTGTTAATGCCAGTTCATTGGATATATTCAAGAGGGAGTTAGATATGGCCCTTGCGGCTAAAGGGATCGAGGGGTATGGAGAGAAAGCAGGAAAGGGGTACTGAGGTGAATGATCAGCCATGATCTTATTGAATGGTGGTGCAGGCTCGAAGGACCGAATGGCCTACTCCTGCACCTATTTTCTATGTTTCTATGTTTGTATGTTTCTCCACGCACAGTCTGGTCAAGCCCTCAATCCGATCTGCCAGTGGAGGCGTGTGCTGACCTTGCTAACTCCACCTCCGTGGGGTTGGCATGAGCACTAAACGCCTTGGCGTTGCCGGCTGCAAGCCGCTTGGTCCCGCTACTTCTTCTGTCGAAGATGACGATGAAGAAGTGGCCACAGGTACTACTTCCAGCTGGATGGAAGGGGCATCCTCCTCCCTTTCCATAACATTCTCCTCCTCATCTGGTTCTGGTTCCGATGATGATGTGTCAGTCTCCTCGGCACCCGTGGTGATTATTACCTGTACAGGTGCAGGTGCAGCCTCCCTCGGAGTTGTTGGACCTGCAAAACACAACTGAGCTTATTGAGCTTATTCGAACAGGTGATTCTTGCGGTGAGCTGCCATACGTAGGAGGAGCAGCACTACTACAATAAATGTGACCGAGAGACATTCCTGCATCATATGGTAGTACATATGGTAGTACATCTATGTGGAATTCAATGCCCCAGAGAGCTGTGCAGGCTGGATCAGTCAGAGATAGACAGAATGATAAGTGAGTGATGGTTTATGGGGAGCGGGCAGGGAAGTGGAGCTGAGCCCTACATCAGATCAGAGCAGGCTCGAGGGGTCAGTTGGCCTGCTACTGCTCCTATTTTTATGTTCTTATGTTGTTAACCTGAGAGTAGGACAGAAGCTGCATGCATAACATGACATCATTCATAAATGAATTGCCTTTACATTACTTTGAATTAAAACTGCTTTATACATTATTCACGTGACGCAAGAGAGGGTTCTGCCTCACTACGGGTGGTGGCCGAGCGACTGTGGCTGCTAACCAGTGCTGCAGCACGTTCCTCCAAGTCGGTGAACGATACCAGCTATGCGGGCCCTCCTCCGGTGCGCCTGCGCTCTGCACGATTTTTGGATATCTTCCTCTGCAAACGTGACAAGAGCATGGCTTAAGCTAATTGACTAGGTACTATCATGGAAAGACAACAGTTTCCAATGTTACATGCTAATAGGTTTTGTATCCACAACTGATGCATGGTTATAACAAAGATCGTGTTTAGGATCGAATGCCAGTCGGCCCTTCGAGCCTGCACCACCATTCAATGAGTTCATGGCTGAACATGCAACTTCAGTAGCCCATTCCTGCTTTCTCGCCATACCCCTTGAAACTCCTAGTAGCAAGGATTACATCTAACTCCTTTTTGAATATATTTAGTGAATTGGCCTCAACAACTTTCTGTGGTAGAGAATTCCACAGGTTCACCACTCTCTGGGTGAAGAAGTTTCTCCTCATCTCAGTCCTAAATGGCTTACCCCTTATCCTTAGACTGTGACCCCTGGTTCTGGACTTCCCCAACATTGGGAACAATGTTCCTGCATCTAACCTGTCTAAACCCGTCAGAATTTTAAACATTTCTATGAGATCACCTCTCATTCTTCTGAACTCCAGTGAATACAAGCCCAGTTGATCCAGTCTTTCTTGATATGTCAGTCCCGCCATCCCGGGAATCAGTCTGGTGAACCTTCGCTGCACTCCCTCAATAGAAAGAATGTCCTTCCTCAAGTTAGGAGACCAAAACTGTACACAATACTCCAGGTGTGGCCTCACCAAGGCCCTGTACAACTGTAGTACAAATATAGAACCTCTTCCAGGTTGTTCAGATGTTCGGCGGTGACACAACCTGTGACCAGGATGTCATCTTGGAACACAACGGTTCTAGGGATGGACGTCAGTAGACTCTCCATGTTCCCCTGAAATATGGCTGCATCCAAGCGAATTCTGAAAGGACACCTGTTGTAGATAAACAGTCCTTTATGAGTGTTGATGCACGTAAGTTTCTTTGGCGTCTCGACCAGCTCCTATGTCATGTAGGCAGACGTCAGATCCAGTTTAGTGAACAACTTCCCCCCGGCTAGCATTGCAAACAGTTCATCAGTCTTCGGTAATGGGTATTGATCCTGTTTCAAAACTCGGTTGATCGTAACCTTGTAGTCTCCACAAATCCTGACAGTGCCATCACGTTTCAACAATAGGGCTGGTCCATTTGTAAAATTCGACCGGTGATATGACCCCTTTACGCTAGAGTCTGTCCAGTTCGATTTTGACCTTCTCCCTCATCATGTACGGAACCACCCGAGCTTTATGATGGATGGGTCTTGCATCCGAGTCCACGTGGATCTGCACCTTAGCTCCCATGAAATTGCCGATGCCTGGTCCAAAAGGTCAGCACTTGAGCACATGGAGTATCATCCTCCGACGACAACGCTTTGATAGCGTTCCAATTCCTTTTGATTTTTTCTCGCCAATTCCTGCTGAACAGCATTGGACCATTGCGTGGAACAATCCATAACAGTAAATCATGAACCGCACCATCAGACGACACCGTTATGAGTTCTTTAATGTACGTTCACAACTTGGCATTGACTGGGCTCAGCTTTGGCCTCACAGCCTTAGTATCCCGTAGCTTGTCGAATGTCCTCTGGCTCATTATCGATTGACTTGTACCCATATCCAATTCCATTGGTACCGGCACAACGTTAAGTTTCACATTCATCATGATGGTTGGCTCTTTGTTAGGAACAAATACAGTCCATACACTTCTTCCTCTGGTATCTCGGATTGTATATCCGGATCTGCGCTATACTGGTCATCATCCTCCATGTGGTGTGTCACAGCCCGCTTGCTCAGTTGTGGACACATGCGCTGGAGATGCCCCAGTCTCGAACAGCCTTTACAAATATACTGTTTAAACCGACACTGATGTGGCCGATGATTGCCCCCACAACGCCAACATGGTGAAATTGGATTCATTCCAGTTGGCGCACTTTGGGCAGCCACTGCTTTCATACATACGCATTTGAGTAGGCCCTGACATATGCAGCTCTGCCAAACGACGATACAATCTTGTTAAAAGTACTTGCTGAGTTCCGATTTTTCGATGATTTCTGCTTAAAGTTTTTGTCCGTCATCATGCATGCCTGGGCAATCGTGATGGCCTTGCTCAAATCCAACGTCTCCGCTGCCAGTAACTTACGCAGGATCACCTCGTGGTTGATGCTGATTACAAAGAAGTCCCACAGCATATCTCCCAACGCGTTTTCGAACTTACGTGCTCCAGCTAGACGTCTTAGGTCGGCAACGAATTCTGACACATCCTGGCCCTCAGAACGAACATGCTTGTAGAATCGATATCGTGAGATGATGATGCCTTCTTCTGTTTTGAGATGGTCACGTACCAGAGCACACAATTCCTCATAGTCCTTGTCCGTTGGACTTGCAGGCGAGAGAAGATTCTTTATGAGTCCATAGATTTTCGGACTGCAAACTGTGAGGAAGACCACCCTCTGCCTAACTGAATCAGTGGGTTCCTCCATTTTGTTGGCCACAAAGTACTGGTCCAGACGAGCTACAAAATCTGCCCAGTCCTCTCCCTCCACGAATCTCTCCAGAATTCCAATTGTGCTCATTTTTGTTTGCGGAGGTTCTTACCTCGTCGCCAAATGTTATGTATGACTGAATACTGTAAACTAACAGAGGTACAAACCTGACTCTGTTTTATTAGGGCCCAAAGTGATTACATTACATGATGGCTTTCCTTTTATACCTGGGCCGCACACATGTGCATACAGGCCAATGACCTCCGACAGTGGCTAGTAACCCCAAGCATCCATACAGGACACATACCACCCACCTTGTCCCCTCCTCTGCTGCTAACAATTTGTCTGTTCTGTTATATTTTGCAGAACTTGAGGCCAACCCTGACGAGACTGAAGCTGATGCAGAAGAAGATTCAGATGCAGACGAGCCTGAAGAGGAGAACATCTTCCAATCCCACCTTCCAAACCAAGAGCATGGGGGTGAGGGTGAGGGTGAGGGGGAGGGGCAGGGGATGAATAAATCCCCTACTGTTGTACTCACTCTGGAGGAGGTGCAGGTGCTGCCCATTGAGGTGCCAGCCCCTTCCTTGAGTGGTATGAGTGTTGGTGGGACATTCCATGGTTTCCCACCGTCCGAGGCTGGGGATTCCAGTTGGGTTCAAAATGGCAGGCAGGAAAAGGTTCTTTGTTCTCTCTCCCCAAGGTTGATGTCCCAGTATGGACCATACCCAGGTCTGAGCAACGCAATGATCGGGAAACCACCCCCCACCGGACTTCAGTTGGTTCATAGTGTAGGCTTCTCGTGCCTTCCGTTCACCTTCGATAGTGCCCCAACCCCCATCAGGCTTCTTTTGAAGCTGAGACCCAAGCCCGTGTCTGGGTGAGGGTCCGATTCTGCCAGGCGATGCTCCAAGCCTCGAGCCCGGTTTGGAGATGTTTGGTGTCGGCGTGACAGTTTAAAAAAAATGAAAACTTAAATAATTCCATTAAACTTCCAATTCCTGCGTTTTAAGTTTTAACATTTAAGCTTGATTGGATATTTATTTGTTTTTGACTCCCTCCAAAACTCCACATAAAAACAAAGGTGTCTTTCTGCACCGATTTTTTAATGTGCGCTGGTTTTTCTTAAGTGCCCAGAAGTTTTTTTCGAGAGTGGTCACATACATAAGAACATAAGAACATAAGAATTAGGAACAAGAGTAGGCCATCTAGCCCCTCGAGCCTGCTCCGCCATTCAACAAGATCATGGCTGATCTGGCCGTGGACTCAGCTCCACTTACCCGCCCGCTCCCCATAACCCTTAATTCCCTTATTGGTTAAAAATCTATCTATCTGCGATTTGAATACATTCAATGAGCTAGCCTCAACTGCTTCCTTGGGCAGAGAATTCCACAGATTCACAACTCTCTGGGAGAAGAAATTCCTTCTCAACTCAGTTTTAAATTGGCTCCCCTGTATTTTGAGGCTGTGCCCCCTAGTTCTAGTCTCCCCGACCAGTGGAAACAACCTCTCTGCCTCTATCTTGTCTATCCCTTTCATTATTTTAAATGTTTCTATAAGATCACCCCTCATCCTTCTGAACTCCAACGAGTAAAGACCCAGTCTACTCAATCTATCATCATAAGGTAACCCCCTCATCTCCGGAATCAGCCTAGTGAATCGTCTCTGTACCCCCTCCAAGGCTAATATATCCTTCCTTAAGTAAGGTGACCAAAACTGCACGCAGTACTCCAGGTGCGGCCTCACCAATACCCTATACAGTTGCAGAAGGACCTCCCTGCTTTTGTACTCCATCCCTCTCGCAATGAAGGCCAACATTCCATTCGCCTTCCTGATTACCTGTTGCACCTGCAAACTAACTTTTTGGGATTCATGCACAAGGACCCCCAGGTCCCTCTGCACCGCAGCATGTTGTAATTTCTTCCCATTCAAATAATATTCCCTTTTACTGTTTTTTTTCCCAAGGTGGATGACCTCACACTTTCCGACATTGTATTCCATCTGCCAAACCTTAGCCCATTCGCTTAACCTATCTAAATCTCTTTGCAGCCTCTCTGTGTCCTCTACACAACCCGCTTTCCCACTAATCTTTGTGTCATCTGCAAATTTTGTTACACTACACTCTGTCCCCTCTTCCAGTTCATCTATGTATATTGTAAACAGTTGTGGTCCCAGCACCGATCCCTGTGGCACACCACTAACCACCGATTTCCAACCCGAAAAGGACCCATTTATCTCGACTCTCTGCTTTCTGTTAGCCAGCCAATTCTCTATCCATGCTAATACATTTCCACTGACTCCGCGTACCTCTATCTTCTGCAGTAACCTATTGTGTGGCACCTTATCGAATGCCTTTTGAAAATCTAAATACACCACATCCATCGGTACACCTCTATCCACCATGCTCGTTATATCCTCAAAGAATTCCAGTTAATTAGTTAAACATGATTTCCCCTTCATGAATCCATGCTGCGTCTGCTTGATTGCACTATTCCTATCTAAATGTCCCGCTATTTCTTCCTTCATGATAGTTTCAAGCATTTTCCCCACTACAGATGTTAAACTAACCGGCCGATAGTTACCTGTCTTTTGTCTGCCCCCTTTTTTAAACATTTCCCATTATTAAATCCCCCTTCTGATCTTCTAAGGGACCAACATTTACTTTAGTCACTCTTTTCCGTTTTATATATCTGTAAAAGCTTTTACTATCCGTTTTTATCTTTTGCGCAAGTTTATCTTCATAATCTATCTTTCCTTTCTTTATTGCTTTCTTTGTCATTCTTTGCTGTCGTTTAAAATGTTCCCAATCTTCTATTTTTCCACTAATTAAGCCACTTTATACGCATTGGTTTTTAATTTGATACTCTCCTTTATTTCCTTGGTTATCCACGGCTGGTTATCCCTTCTCTTACCGCCCTTCTTTTTCACTGGAATATATTTTTGTTGAGCACGATGAAAGAGCTCCTTAAAAGTCCTTCACTGTTCCTCAATTATGCCACCGTTTAATCTGTGTTTCCAGTCTACTTTAGCCAACTCTGCCCTCATCCCACTGTAGTCCCCTTTGTTTAAGCATAGTACGCTCGTTTGAGAAACTACTTCCTCACCCTCAATCTGTATTACAAATTCAACCATGCTGTGATCACTCATTCCGAGAGGATCTTTTACTTGGAGATCGTTTATTATTCCTGTCTCATTACACAGGACCAGATCTAAGATAGCTTGCTCCCTTGTAGGTTCTGTAACATACTGTTTTAAGAAACAATCCCGTATGCATTCTATGAATTCCTCCTCCAGGCTACCCCATCCTAGGATAAATTTAAATTGGCCAAACTTGCATAATTGTGAAAAATTGGTGCAGACACCAGGTTACGCCCCTATGACGCAAAAAAAAAACAACCTAACAAAATCGTAACTAACTGCATTATGCTGGGGCACAAATATTGGGTAAACTTGGATTTTAAAATTTAGGTCAAAAAAAGTGGCGCACGCTAAAAAAATGGCACAAATCACTGGGGAAAATTGAGCCCTATGAAAGTACCGAATTGTCGTAAAATCCTATCTGGTTCACGAAAGACTTTTAGGGAAGGTAATCTGTTGCCTTTACTGGGTCTGGCTAATATGTGACTCTAGACAAACAGCAATGTAGTTCACTCTTAACTGCCCTCTGAAATGGCCCAGCAAACCACTCAGTTGTACCAAACTGCTGCAAAAAAACATCATGACAGTTCCAAAAGGCAGCTCACCACCACCTTCTCAAGGGCAATTGGGGATGGGCAATAAATGCTGGCCTTGCCAATGAAGCCCATATCCCATGAATGTGCCATCTTATTGTTGTAGTGCTAGATTATTTTTTAATGTAAAAATAGTTAATCAGATTTATCACTGTCCTGGCCACTGTAATTTCTAAATTCCATTCAATTGATATTTGCCTTTTGAATATGCACAGTTAACTATTACGTCTAGTAAAGACAAATTAAGAATTGAAAGGGTTGTGAATCTTTGGAATTTTTGACCCCAGAGGGCTGTGGAAGCTCAGTCATTGAGTATATTCAAGAGATCGATAGATTTTTGGATGTTCAGGGAATCAAGATATGGGGGCAGTGCAGGAAAGTGGAGTTGTGGTAGAAGATCAGCCATGATCTCATTGAATGGCAGAGCAGGCTCGAGGGGCCGAATGGCCTACTCTTGCTCCTATTCCTTGTCAAATTGTCTACCGAGACTGTCTTCTCAAAGCCTACTGTTAATAGTTTATGGGCAGTAATTAAGCAATTATAGAACAGAGTCAGAGAATTTTACAGAAACTATTTTTTCCATTACACCTGCACTGACTCTATGAAAGAGCTGTCCCAGTCCTCTGTTCTTTCCCCATATCCTTCTACTTTTTGTCTTTTTCAAGGATTTATCCACTTCCCTTTCAAAAAGTATGGCCCAGATGTAGCTGAGCAGAGCCCCGTTAGTTCGGATTTTTCCCTTCACCCTCCAGCTCGAAAACTTTTTACGCTGCAAGTTGCTGGAAGTGCAAGCTGATAAAGGGGTCTGTATCTGGGACCTTGGTGAATGATACGACCAAGAGTCTATCTCCTTAACCATTGGGATTTAAGGATTGAGAAAGAACCAGGAATGACAGAGAAGGAAATAGGGTGAATTATAGTCAAATCAGATTTAGAAAGAAATAAAGAGGGAAGGAAAGATCGGAGTAAGAGTGAGAAAAAAAAGAGACAAAAGAAAAGGTAGGAAAAAAAATGTAAAATTAACATTTTTAAAAAATCTTCAAAAACAATTTACTACCTGTAGAAATGAGATACCACCGTTTTAATTGTTCCCTTTCTGGGCCAGTGGGGTTGAGTGCCATTGCAGGAACATAAATCTCGCCCTTAAATAGGTACTTAAGTACCAGCCCTAACTTTCTGCAACAAGTTTAATTGGTAATTAATGTGCAAATGCAGCAATTTCTTGAAACGCACAGGGAGGTTTAAGGCGAGCTGCTATTTTCGCAAGGCTAACGGCGGAAGTGGCCCAGATCATCCTGTAACTTGTGGCGATTCACAATTCACAGGGTAGCTCTTCCTCGCCACAGTTTATTGGAAGATTAACTCACTAATAACGGCGATCGGCATTAAACTCAATGGACCGAAAATTGTGCCCTCTCCGGGTGCTTACGATGTACGCACACACCCAAAGAGGCCTTTAATTACATTCAATTTCAATTACTTTTAAATATGTGAGGTGTTTTTTTATTTATTGCATTGTGTTTCTTGTTTTTGGAGGTATTCTCATTGATTGTAATGGGAGGTCCGTACAAACAAATACCTACCTGGAAGACATGTTCCCGTATGCTGGATTGTGGAACTAGGCCTCAGGCCACAATCATATGTTCATCCGGGCCACCAGGTATTTTCGTAAATTTTTTTCAGGTCGGAGGCGTTCGCCCGAAGGAAGCTTCCGACCACAATTTTCCCTCCAATGACTGTCCTCTTGTGTTCTTAACATTTTGCATAATAGACTGGTTTAGAAGTTCCAAAAAGGAAATTTATTGGCTCAATGTAAAATCCCGTGCTTAGTAACAAACACCCGCTGGAGGGTGAGCTATACATAATTTTATGGTTTCATGTAATTTATGTTTATAGTGGAGCCGAATATAATTGAGAAAGTTCTAAAAGGTTGTGAAAGGTTTTCCTTCGTATTTCATGTCCGGTTCAGCTGGGTCTTGGGATTGCTCATCCATTGCTTCCTTTTCCACTTCAGAAAGGTTTTGCGTCTCAGAAATTTCCAGAGGATTATTTGCTCTAAAATTAAAATAATAAATACATTTAGTTGCACACTGACTGTCAGATGAAATGCTTCTGTTGACTGTTTATTAAACCAAGCACATATTTAAGTAAAACCTGAATTTAGTCTTGTACAACAAGAAATGTTGCCGACAGAATATTGAAATATTAATCTAAAAGCCAGTATTTCATTTTTTCGAGCTAGCTATTTCTTCCCTGGTAAATGGCCGCATAGTACGGTTATCTATAGGCAGGCCGATAGTTGTACTTCCAAAGACCTTTACCATCAGATGGACAGACTGGCACTGGACGCTGAAGGAGCCTGACATAACAGCTGCAATGACTCACAAAGTGTGCTGAACAAGGATTTAAATTTGTTACCAGCAACGCATTTGGGCCAAAAATTGCGGCGGAGGCTTCCAGCAGGCGGATGACTCCGACCACAAAAATATTTACGAATGTAGCTGGTGATCCTGGAGGAACATAGACTTGTGTTCGAAGGCCTCCATGCGCAGCCCAGTGTAGAGGCCCACATATTCCAATATGTGCATCCTGGGATCACATGGGACCAACCAATGAAAATGGCGTATCCCCATTCACAATAATGGTGAGTTCCGTTTGTACAGAGATCACCATTTCTATGAACGGGGATACCCCCAAAACACATAAACATTTTAAATAACTAGGAAAAACACCACATATTTAATTAAATGTTTTAGACAAAAATGTATTTTTAAAAAAAAATTTTCATATGTTTTAAAAGGGGTAAAAATAAACTTACTATAATGAAGTGTTTTTAATAGAAAAATTAGTGATAAAATTTAATTTTTCTATCTTTTAAAACTCTTATGCTGGTAAAAGCAGGCCTTACGTTTGCTTTTACCAGGCTTAAGAGTTTGAAGGACATTCACTGTGAAGGCCCTTCTCCCGGGGATGCGTAGGATCTGTCAAAAGAAATGTTGACCGATTACAAGTGCTGGGTTTAGGCGCATACGCTTTGTGCACCTAAACCTGGGGCTTGCGGGGCCTCTTGGGGCACGTGCGCACATGGTATGCACCTGGAGAGGCCTAAGTTTATGGCCCAATATATTAACAATCGTATGCCTGCAGATACTTCTCGCCTGCATCTCTTGACCTCATGTTGTCAGATTTTGGTTACACTTTTTATGTCAATGTTTTCATATTATAAATCCCTGAGTCCACTTTTAAAGTGGGATTTGCCTAGGTAACCTTGTCACGCTGATTGCACAATCATATTTGACTGGAGCAGCTGTCAGGTGTTTGTGCTTGTTCAGGCCAGGTAACTTTCAAGGATTTTCAAGGTAACTTTGTTGTAGCCTAAAAATGACCAATTCATAATTGAGTAAGTCAAGTCATATAATCCAATAAAAGCTATTAAATGTCGTTATATAAACATGTTTTTATTAACAATTTGCCAATTTAACTTGGTCATGGAAATATTTCTCTCTCTCCGAAGTGCCTCTTCTGTTTTCTATGGATCGCTTGTCCAAACATTTATCAAATTCCCAGAATGAACTACATACCTGTAAATGTCTTACTTAAAATAGTTTTTTGATATCAGTTGCAGGCAAGTATGACAACCTCCCTTTCGCCATATGCCTTTTTCATGTTATTGCTAATCCCTTAACAATCCTACTGATGTATCTACTTGGATCAACTTCGTCCTGAAAGCCATCCTAAACTTTATTGATTCCTGAGCGGAGCAGCACAGTACTCTCCCTTGCATGAAATGCCTTAGACACAGCTGTTGCAAGTTTTCTTTCTCTCGACTGCACATAATTTAAGCAGACTCCCCCTGCCTCCCTCCCTCGCACCACCGCCCATTAATTATGATCGTCAGAATCAGGCCCTCTCCCACTAAACTAAATTTATACTGAGCATCTTTTGCTTCATCGGAATCCCATTGGCACTAATGTCAGCAACTGAGCTACTACTTCCCCACACAGAGCATCAATCTCAGTATCGGACCTTCTGCATCTGAGCTTCATTTCTCCAGTCGCAGTCTACCTCCATACAGAGCATCCTTCCTGCCCATCCCCCACCCACTGGGCAGCGTTCAACCTTCTGCTCACACACCTCACTGAGCAACAATCCCACCTTTGTACCTCCCTCCCCCTGCCCAACCCCATCCATCTTGCACTTCTGCACCACCACAAATGAGAGTGTTTAATTATAGCATGACACATTTACAAAAGCCGTTGACATAATAAATATGGACATGGGAATTTATAGTGAAAATCTAAAAATAAGGACAGTTATACGTCTTTAAATCTGCATGCCCTGGTCCAATATCCCCTTGCCCTTTAACCCCACCTCACCTGCTAACTGCACTTGACCTTGACTCCTCCTTTGCAATACCAAAGGAGGTAGACTGGCATATTAAAAATCTTGCATCCGAGTGCACTTTCTGTCTACAGAAATTTTACTTCATGTTGTCACATTTATGTGCCAACTTTTTCCCAATGTAAATTCCTATGTCTACATTTATAATGAAAACTGCCTAAATAAACTTGTCATGCTGTGATTGCACCTTTCCACCAATGGTGGCATTATAGTGCCTCAGTTTTGCATCTCCCAATTCCTCAGATTGCACTGCAGAGAAACTCCTATGCTCTAAGCAACTCTAATTCTCTGCTCCCAACTCATTGTAAGTTATGGTAGTTATCTCTCAATACCAATGTAAAATCAAACCATTATGTTAAAACAAGGAAAAAATGCATAATTTACAAATGGGACTGAATTACTCTTTGAAAGAAGAAAGACTTGGATTTCTATAGCGCCTTTCATGACCACCGGACGTCTCAAAGCGCTTTACAGCCAATGAAGTACATTTGGAGTCGAGTCACTGTTGTAATGTAGGCAACGCGGCAGCCAATTTGCACACAAGCAAACTCCCACAAAGAGCAATGTGATAATGACCAGAAAATCTGTTTTTTTTGTTCTGTTGTTTGAGGGATAAATATTGCCCAGGACACCTGGGATAACTCCCCTGCTCTTCTTCAAAATAGTGCCATGGGATCTTTTACATCCACTTGAGAGAGCAGACAAGCCGTGGGTTTAACGGCTCATCTGAAAGACGGCATCTCCGACAGTGCAATGCTCCCTCAGCACTGCACTGGAATGTCAGCCTAGATTTCTTTGTGCTCAAGTCCCAGAGTGGGACTTCCCAGGAGTGGGACTTGAACCCACAATCTTCTGACTCAGAGAAGTAAGAGTGCTACCCACTGAGCCACAGCTGACTTTGCACCCTGCTTCAATTATTGCCACCCCCACCTCACTGTAGTTGAAATCTATGGTTGATCTTTATGTTATATGCCAATAAAGAATCTGACTGGATACTGTGAGCTCAAAGTAAAGTGTGACCTTAGTCTTTTATTGCAGTTCTCCAGAGAGCCTCTCCAGCCTGTGAGGCCTCCTTAAGTACCTGTGCTCCCAAGGGATTGTGGGATCCCTTGAGACTCCAGGGGATGAGCCCTCTGGTGGCTGTACAAGGTATATACAAGTTTACATATATAACAACACTCCCCCCCACCCCAAAGTCAACAGTGTAACTATTTACAAGGTGAGTTGATCTGGGCCTTTCATTCCCTGGTTGATCGTCTCAGTGCAAATGCTGGTTTTGGTGAATCATTTGTTGGGCCCTCACTGGGCTGCTGTGCAGCTGGCCTTGCTGGGCTGCCTAGTGTGGTGAGTCCTGCTGGGCTGCTGCGGGCGATGGGTTCTGCTTCATGGCCAACCGCGGTGTCGGTTGCCACTTGTGTGTATGTTGGGGGGTCAAAGAGGGTAGGGCCCAAAGTGGGTTGCTCAGGATAGTCCGTGAATCTGAGTTTGATTTGGTCCAAGTGTTTCCGGTGAATGAGTCCATTTGAAAGTTTGACCCGAAACACCCTACTCTCATCTTTGGCCACAATGGTACTGGGAAGCCACTTGGGACCTTGTCCATAATTCAAAACAAATACAGGATCATTGATTTCAATTTTGCGTGACACATTAGAGCTATCATGATAGGTACTTTTTGAAGCCGCCTGCTCTCTACTTGTTCATGTAGATCTGGGTGAACGAACGTGAGCATTGTCTTAAGTGCCCTTTTCATGAGCAGTTCAGCAGGTGGAATCCTAGTGAGCAAGTGGGGTCTCGTGCGGTAGCTAAGCAGGACTCGGGATAGGCAAGTCTGCAGTGAGCCTTCAGTTACCCTCTTCAGGACCTGCTTGATAGTTTGCACTGCTCCCTCTGCCTGACCATTGGATGCTGGTTTGAATGGGGCAGATGTAACATGTTTGATCCCGTTACGGGTCATGAACTCTTTGAACTCGGCACTGGTAACACATGGCCATTGTTGCTCACAAGGACATCAGGTAGTCTGTGTGTGACAAACATGGCCTGCAGGCTTTCAGTGGTGGCAGCGGACATGCTTGCCAACATTATCTCACATTCAATCCATTTGGAGTACGCATCTACAACCACAAGGAACATTTTACCCAAAAATGGGCCTGCATAGTCGACATGGACTCTGGACCATGGTTTGGAGGGCCAAGACCATAAACTTAGTGGCGCCTCCCTGGGTGCATTGCTTAACTGCGAGCATGTGTTACACCTGTGCATGCAGGACTCTAAATCTGCATCGATACCGGGCCACCACACGTGGGATCTGGCTATCGCTTTCATCATTACGATGCCTGGATGGATACTGTGGATCTCACTGATGAAAATGTCTCTGCCCTTCTTGGGGACCACTACCCGATTGTCCCACAGAAGGCAGTCTGCCTGTATAGACATTTCATCTTTGCGCCACTGGTACGGCTTTATCTCTTCCTGCATTTCCACTGGGATACTGGACCAGCTCCCATGAAACACACAATTTTTAACTAGGGACAGTAAGGGGTCCTGGCTCATAAAGGTTCTAATCTGTCGGGCTGTGACGGGTGATTGCTCACTCTCAAATGCTTCCACAAACATGACTAAATCTGCGGGCTGCGCCATTTCCACCCCCGTACTGACAGCATCGGCACAGTTTTCTGTGCCTGGCCTGTGGCGAATGGCATAGTTATGTACGGATAACGTGAGCGCCCATCTCTGGATACGGGCTGATGCATTCGTATTTATCCCCTTAGTCTCGGAAAACAGGGATATAAGTGGCTTATGGTCCGTTTCAAATTCAAATTTTAGCCCAAACAGATATTGATGCATTTTTTTTACCCCATAGACACAGGCTAACGCTTCTTTTTCAATCATGCTGTAGGCTCTCTCAGCCTTAGATAGACTTCTGGATGCATAAGCAATCGGTTGCAATTTTCCAGATTCATTAGCTTGTTGCAATACACACCCGACCCCGTATGATGACGCATCACATGCTAGTAGCAAAGGCTTACATGGATCATACAACACAAGCAATTTGTTTGAGCATAATAATTTTCTAGCTTTTACAAAGGCATTTTCTTGGCTTTTGCCCCATACCATTCGTTTCCTTTCCGCAGTAAGGTGTGCAGTGGTTCTAACAATGTGCTGAGACCCAGTAAGAAGTTACCAAAGTAGTTCAGGAGTCCTCGAAATGACTGCAGCTCCATCACTCCTCGGTGCGTTCTCGATTGTCTCCGTCTTCGAATCGGTGGGCCTGATGCCGTCCGCCGCGATTCTTCTCCCCAGGAACTCCACTTCAGGTGCCAGGAAAACGCACTTCAAGCGTTTCAACCTGAGCCCCACGCGGTTGAGTCGACTAAGAATCTCCTCCAGGTTCTGCAGATGCTCGACTGTGTTCCGACCTGTAGCCAAGATGTCATCCTGAAAGACCACCGTGCGCGGGACCGACTTCAGTAAGCTTTCCATGTTTCGCTGGAATATCACCGTGGCTGATTGAATTCCAAACCTTTGTGCATGTTGATGCAGGTGAGGCCCTTCGATGATTCCTCCATCTTCTGCATCACGTAGACCGAGGTCAAGTCCAGCTTCGTGAACGTCTTTCCTTCCGCCAGTGTAGCAAAAAGGTCGTCTGCCTTTGGTAGTGGGTATTGATCCTGCAGGGGGAAACGATTGATAGTTACTTTGTAATCACCACAGATTCTGACCATGCCGTCTCCCTTGAGGACCGGAACAATCGGACTGGCCCACTCATTGAATTCGATCGGCAAAATGATATCCTCTCGTTGCAGCCGGTATATACAAGTTTACATATATAACACTTTCCACCCTGTGTGCAATGCCACAGGGGACTGATTAGTATTACATTAAACATTGTGTAAATTCATGCATTTCTGTCCACAGCGCCACCTTCTGCTGATATGATTTTTTAGGTCAACATTTAACATTGAAAATGCCCATGAGCGGGGCAGTTCTCCCATTGTCCTGGCAGACATGTATCCCTTACTTTAAATAATAAACATAGTTTATTACCTGGTCATTTATTTCTCTGCTATTTGTGGTTGATTGCCATGCGCAGATTGGTGGCCACATTTCCCTACATTGCAACAGTGACTGTACTTCAAAAGTACTTCAATAGCTGTGAAATGCTTTGGACTGTTTCAAGCTTTTAAGGGCTAGAATTTCCCCTAGGATCGCCCATTTAATGCCCAGTTACTAGCCAGTTACCACCTGTTTTGGTCAAAATGCAAATTACCGTTTCACCTCCCAATTATCGCTGGCAGTAATTTCAGCCTACGATCACTGCCGGTGTTGCTGCAAATTGCCTGCCCACATTTGCTGCCCAGAAATCGCTCAAAATTCCCCCCAAGTGCTAATTTCCACCAAAATGTATTTTTTAAGGCCCGCTCCGATCACAACTGCCCATTTTTAAAGCACTTACCTGACTTGGGGCCAGCGTTATGCACGATTAAGTATTTGCCCAAAGAGCTAGAGGGAAGAGGAGATTTTTTTAAATATATAAATGCTGCGACTAACCGATCTATCACAGACCCAATTCATGTCCGGACCGGGGTCAAGCAGGGCTGCCTCATCGCCCCAACCCTCTTCTCAATCTTCCTCACTGCCATGCTCCATCTCACAGTTGATAAGCTCCCCGCTGGAGTGGAGCTAAACTACAGAGCCAGTGGGAAGCTGTTCAACCTTCGCCGTCTCCAGGCCAGGTCCAAGACCACTCCAACCTCTGTCGTCATGCTACAGTACGCGGACAACGCCTGCGTCTGTGCACACACAGAGGCTGAACTCCAGGAAATAGTCGACGTACTTACCGAGGCATATGAAAGCATGGGCCTTACGCTAAACATTAGTAAGACAAAGGTCCTCCACCAGCCTGTCCTCGCCGCACAGCACTGCCCCCTAATCATCATGACCCACGGCATGGCCCTGGACAACGTGGACCAATTCTCCTATCTCAGGAGCCTCCGATCAACAAGAGCAGGCATCGACGACAAGATCCAACACTGCTTCCAATGCGCCAGTGCAGCCTTCGGCCGCCTGAGGAAAAGTGTGTTTGAAGATCAGTCCCTCAAAACTGTCACCAAGCTCATGGTCTATAAGGCCATAGTAATACCCATCCTCCTGTATGGCTCAGAGACGTGGACCATGTACAGTAGTCACCTCAAGTCGCTGTAAAAATATCACCAGCGATGTCTCCGCAAGATCCTGCAAATTCCTCGGGAGGACAGACGCACAAACATTAGCATCCTCGTCCAGGCCAACATCCCCAGCATTGAAGCATTGACCACACTTGTTCAGCTCCGCTGGGCAGGCCTCATAGTCCACATGCCAGACACGAGGCTCCCAAAGCAAGCACTCTACTCGGAACTCGTCCATGGCAAATGAGCCAAAGGTGGACAGAGGAAATGTTACAAGGACACCCTCAAAGCCTCCCTGATAAAGTGCGACATCCCCACTGACACCTGGGAGTCCTTGGCCAAAGACCGCCCTAAGTGGAGGAAGTGCATTCGGGAGGGCGCTGAGCTCCTCGAGTATCGTCGCCGAGAGCATGCAGAAAACAAGCGCAGGCAGCGAAAAGAGCGTGCGGCAAACCAGGCTCCTTGTCCACCCTTTCCCTCAGTGACTATCTGTCTGACCTGTGACACAGACTGTGGTTCTCGTATTGGACTGTACAGCCACCTAAGAACTTATGCTAAGAGTGGAAGCAAGTCTTCCTCGATTCCAAGGGAATGCCTATGATGATGATGATGAAAACAACTAGATCAGGTTTAATTCTCAGTTTGTATCTCGTTAGCTAATCGAAGTGAAACTGATGTTTTTGGAATTGGCCTCGACACCCCCAATCTGGAAGAAGAGTATGAAAACCAAGGATTGAGCCCCTGATCACTGCCCAATGACCCCTGCTGGAAATTGCATGGCATACTGATGCATGGATGGGCACGCACACAATCTTTCAGGTGGCAGGCGAGCGAGAGGCGACGTGAAGGCTTTGGGCACCCTCAACTAAAGAGCCCGGCCCTGCTCTGTATCGGATGCGTATTTTTGCTCCAAATCATTTTATTGTCAAGCCTCGATTCTGGTACTTAATTTCTTTGAAGAAACTGAAAGTCTGCTGGTGAAATTGTCTATTGTTGACAGGTTTTTGAGAAGTCACCAGAAGAAGTGAAGAATTTTGGTATTTGGCTGCACTACGACTCGAAATGGAACCCATAATATATACAGGGTGTACTGGAACCTGACCACTGCTGGTGCTGCCACCCAGTGCTACCGTGACATGGGGGCTCGCCATCGTGCCCGTGTTCATTCCATTCAGATAATGAAGGTAGAAGAGATTCCATCGAGCAAGTAGCGCTAGCTGTTATGATTTTAGATTTTAGATACAGAGTAAAGCTCCCTCTACAGTGTCCCATCAAACACACCCAGGGCAGATACAGCACGGATTACATACAGAGTAAGGCTCCCTTTAAACACGGGCACCATAGGTCAAAGGCCAGTATCGAGCCCATTCCGCTATGAGTGCTGAAACAACCTCGATCATTACCTCTCTCTCCTTCATGTCGGCACTGATCTCGTCCTCGGTCTATCCATCCCAAGTGGCAGCAGTGCCAACACGCTGTCAAGGCAGGTTTTGATCAGATCGAACACGTCCGCCTTATTCAGAAGAGGATCCAGCTTCCTGCAGCCCAGGTAGAGGAGAACAGGTCGGACAGCCCTCGGATAGGGAACATGACCCCTGACACCCCCCTCTCCCCGGGAACCTGAATCCCCGGGGCCCAGTTGGGAGTGGGAGAGGCGCGCGCTCGTTCTGAAGCCTCCATTTCCGTGGGACTGCAGACTGTTTGAGAGTGAGAGTCAGCAGGTGGTCCCAGGGGTCAGGGAACGGGTGAAGGCCCGGAGGGGGAGCCCCCCATTCCCTGACCCGGAGGGTGAGCCCTCCCCATTCCCTGACCCGGAGGGTGAGCCCCCCATTCCCTGACCCGGAGCGGGAGCCCCCCATTGCCTGACCCGGAGGGGGAGCCCCGCCATTCCCTGACCCGGAGAGTGAGCCCCTCCATTCCCTGACCTGGAGGGGGAGCCCCCCCCATTGCCTGACCTGGAGGGGGAGCCTCCCATTCTCTGACCCGAAGGGGGAGCCCCCCATTGCCTGACCCGGAGGGGGAGCCTCCCATTCTCTGACCCGGAGGGGGAGCCCCTCATTGCCTGACCCGGAGGGGGAACACCCCATTGCCTGACCCGGAGGGGGAGCCCCCCATTGCCTGACGCGGAGGGGGAGCCCCCCATTCTCTGACCCGGAGGGGGAGCCCCCTCATTCCCTCATCATCATCACAGGCAGTCCATCGAAATCGAGGAAGACTGGCTTCTACTCTTAAAATTAGTTCTTTGATGCCTGAACAGTCATCACCACGAGAGACACAGACACTGTCACAGGTGGGACAGATATTCGTCGGGGGAAGGGGGGCTGGGACTGATTTACCACACGCTCCTTCCGCTGCCTGCGCCTGATCTCTTCACGCTCGCAGCATTGAGATTCGAAGAGCTCAACGCCCTCCCGGATGCACTTTCTCCACCTAGGGAGGTCTTCGGCCAGGGTCTCCCAGGAGTCAGTGGTGATGTCACACTTCACCAGGATGGCTTTGAGGGTGTCCTCGTACCATTTCCGCTGCCCACCTTTGGTTCGTTTGCCATGAAGGAGCTCCGCATATAGCAGTTGTTTGGGAAGTTTCGTGTCTGGCATGCGAACTAAGTGGCCTGCCCAACGAAGCTGATCGAGCATGGTCAGTGCTTCAGTGCTGGGGATGTTAGCCTGGGTGAGGACCCTGATGTTGGTGCGTCTGTCCTCCCAGGGGATTTGCAGGATCTTGCGGCGACATCGTTGGTGATATATTTCCAGTGACTTGATGTGGCTTCTGTAAGTCGTCCATGTCTCTGACCCATATCGGAGGGCGGGAATTACAACAGCACTGTAGACCATGAGCTTAGTGGTAGTTTTGAGGGCTTGGTCTTCGAACACTCTTTTCCTCAGGCGGCTGAAGGCTGCACTGGCGCACTGGAGGCGATGTTGAATCTCCGCACCAATGTCTACCTTTGTTGACAAGAGGCTCCTGAAGTATGGGAAGTGGTCCATGTTGTCGAGAGCCGCACCGTGAATCTAGATGACTGGGGGGCAGTGCTATGCGGCGAGGATAGGTTGGTGTAGGACCTTTGTCTTACAGATGTTAAGCGTAAGGCCCGTGCTTTCATATGCATCTGTGAATACATTGACTATATCCTGGAGTTCAGTCTCCGAATGTGTGCAGATGCAGGCGTCGTCTGCATACTGCAGTTCAACGACAGAGGTTGGGGTGATCTTGGACCTGGCTTGGAGGCGGCGTAGGTTAAACAGCTTCCCACTGGTTCTGTAGTTTAGTTCCACTCCAGCGGGGAGCTTGTTGACTGTGAGGTGGAGCATGACGGCGAGAAAGATTGAGAAGACGGTTGGAGCGATGACGCAGCCCTGTTTGATCCCGGTCCGGACGTGGATTGGGTCTGTAATGGATCCGCTGGTAAGGATCACAGCCTGCATGTCATCATGGAGCAGGTGAAGGACGTTGACAAACTTTTGGGGGCAACCAAAACGGAGGAGGACGCTCCATAAGCCCTCACGGTCGACAGTGTCAAAGGCCTTTGTGTAGTCGAAAAAGGCCATGTATAAGGGCTGGCGTTGCTCCCTGCATTTTTCCTACAGTTGTTGTGCTGCAAAGATCATGTCCATTGTTCCCCTTAGGGGACGAAATCCGCACTGTGACTCCGAGAGGAGCTCCTTGGCCACAGGGAGAAGACGGTTGAGGAGGACTCCAGCGACAACCTTCCTAGTGGTTGATAGTAGGGAGGTTCCCCTGTAGTTGCCACAGTCGGATTTGTTCCCCTTTTTAAAGATGGACATGATCACTGCATCTCTGAGATCTCCCGGCATGCTTCCTCCCTCCAAATGAAAGAGATGAGGTCACATATCCGCTCCAACAGCGCCTCTCCGCCATATTTTAGCGCCTCAGCAGGAATTCCATCCGCACCCGTAGCCTTGTTCTTGAGCTGTTTTATGGCTTTGCCTATTTCTTGCAGTGTTGGAGTTTCATTGAGGTGATGGCGGGTTGCATGCTGTGGGATAGAGTTGAGAACACTTGAGTCAAAGGCAGAGTCTCGATTGAGATCTTCAAAGTGCTCCTTCCAGCGGGCCCTGACAGCCTCAGTGTCCTTGATGAGTCTTTCCCCATTCTTTGTCAGGAGTGGGGTGAGGCCTCGGGAGTTTGGACCGTAGGTGGCCTTGACTGCAGCGAAGAATCCTCGTTTGTCATGGCTGTCGGCTAGTTGTTGTATTACCTGCGCTTTCTCCATCCACCACCTGCTCTTTCGTTCCCGTTTTTTTTGTTGGACCTCAGCCTTGAGCCGTCTGTAACATTGCTTTTCAGCTCCCGAGTTTGGCTGTTGCTTGGCTAAAAAATGCTCTGCGCTTAGGGTCTATTAGTTCTTGGATCTCCTGATCATTTTCATCAAACCAGTCCTGGTATTTTCTGGTTGAGGAACCAAGTGTCTCTTTACAGGCACTGGTTATGGAGGCCTGGAGGGCAGACCAAGCGCTGTGGGCATTGAACATCCCAGGGCCATCAAGGCATGTCAGATTGGCTGTGAGACACTGGCTGTATAGTGCTCTCTTAGCTGGATCTTTAAGTGCCCCGGCATTAACTTTTTTGCAGTACTGCTTCTGCTGTCCCCTCTGCTTTAGGGCTATATTAATATTGATGATGGATCGGATTAGGCGATGGTCCATCCAGCAGTCATCAGCTCCTGTCATGGCGCGGGCGATGCGCATATGCTTGCGATCCCTGGCTCGGATGATGACGTAGTCGAGCAGGTGCCAGTGTTTGGAGCGAGGGTGTTGCCACTATGCCTTGTATTTGTCCCTCTGGCGGAACAGGGTGTTGGTGATGAGGAGTTCGTGTTCTAGACATTTTGTCAGGAGGGGTGCCGTTGGAGTTGGATTTCCCTACCCCCTCTCTGCCAATCACGCCTCCCCAGAGGGCTGTATCTTTGCCGACCCTGGCGTTAAAGTCACCGAGGAGGATCAATTTGTCGTCCTTGGGGACGCAAGACAGGGATGTCGCGAGGTTGGAATAGAATCCTTCTTTAGCCTCGTCCATTGCATCGAGTGTCGGGGCATAAGCACTGATGACTGTGGTACATTGGTTCTGGGATAGGGTAAGGCAAAGGGTCATGAGGTGTTCATTAACCCCGCAGCGGGAGTCTTTGAGGCGGCCGACCAGTTCATTTTTGACGGTGAAGCCGATTCCACGAAGGCGTCGTTCTTCCTCTGGTTTTCCTTTCCAGAAAAAGGTATAACCTCCATCATGTTCTTTAAGCTGGCCTTCCCCTGCCCCCCGGGTCTCGCTTAGAGCAGCGATGTCGATGTCAAAGAGTCTAAGCTCCCGGGCAACTTTGGCAGTGCGGCGCTCCGGCCTGTCGCTGTTGGAGTTGTCCATTAGGGTCCTGACGTTCCAGGCCCCGAACTTCATATTAAATGAGTAGGAGATGCCTGTTCTTTTAATGTGGTGTGGTCGTTGCACACCGATCACCACATGGGCTTAGCTGACCTGGAGGGGGAGCCTCCCATTCCCTGACCCGGAGGGGGAGCCTCCCATTCCATGACCCGGAGGGGGAGCCTCCCATTCCCTGACCCGGAGGGGGAGCCTCCCATTCCCTGACCCGGAGGGGGAGCCTCCCATTCCATGACCCGGAGGGGGAGCCTCCCATTCCATGACCCGGAGGGGGAGCCTCCAATTCCCTGACCCGGAGGGGGAGCCTCCCATTCCATGACCCGGAGGGGGAGCCTCTAATTCCCTGACCCGGAGGGGGAGCCTCCCATTCCCTGACCCGGAGGGGGAGCCTCCCATTCTATGACCCGGAGAGGGAGCCTCCCATTCCATGACCCGGAGGGGGAGCCTCCCATTCCCTGACCCGGAGGGGGAGCCTCCCATTCCCTGACCCGGAGGGGGAGCCTCCCATTCCATGACCCGGAGGGGGAGCCTCCCATTCCATGACCCGGAGGGGGAGCCTCCAATTCCCTGACCCGGAGGGGGAGCCTCCCATTCCATGACCCGGAGGGGGAGCCTCCCATTCCATGACCCGGAGGGGGAGCCTCCCATTCCATGACCCGGAGGGGGAGCCTCCCATTCCATGACCCGGAGGGGGAGCCTCCAATTCCCTGACCCGGAGGGGGAGCCTCCCATTCCATGACCCGGAGGGGGAGCCTCCCATTCCATGACCCGGAGGGGGAGCCTCTAATTCCCTGACCCGGAGGGGGAGCCTCCCATTCTCTGACCCGGAGGGGGAGCCTCCCATTCCCTGACCCGGAGGGTGAGCCTCCCATTCTCTGACCCGGAGGGAGGGGCCCCATTCCCTGACCCAGAGGGGGTTCCTTCCATTCCCTGACCCAGAGGGGGAACCCCCCATTCCTTGACCCGGAGGGGGAACCCCCCCATTCCCTGACCCGGAGGGGGAGCCTTCCATTCCCTGACGCGGAGGGGGAGCCTCCCATTTCTTGACCCGGAGGGGAGCCTCCCATTCCTGACCCAGAGGGGGAGCCTCCCATTCTTTGACCCGGAGTGGGAGCCCCCCCCATTTCTTGTTCCATG
Organism: Pristiophorus japonicus; assembly: GCF_044704955.1. Lineage (NCBI taxonomy): Eukaryota > Metazoa > Chordata > Chondrichthyes > Pristiophoridae > Pristiophorus > Pristiophorus japonicus. The sequence continues at coordinate 257,622,534 of NC_091977.1, forward strand.
ATTCCAAGACCAGTTTCCCTCTGCCACACAGAATCCTGCATCGCCAGCACAAGTCGAGCTTCAGCACCAAGAGACCAAACACTTTCTTCTGAAATATATTGCTATACTGTTGGATCATCTAATCAGGCTCAGCTGTAATACACCCATAACAGTCGGGGGAGATAGCTCCCACCTTCCCAACAACTTTTGCTCCACATTACATCCAACAAGAAATTTTTGAATTACACCGATGAGGAGCAACCTCAGTATTTGTTCCATCAACATCATGAGTTGGACTTCAATCAAGCTCCTGGGCCAACTTCAGTTGCTGGAGCAGTTTGCATGGAGAGGAAGCAACATTTGCAGAGGCTGATACAAACATTTTGAGCTTGGGGCATTACAGCTTGTTAGCCTTTAGAAAGAAAATCGGCATTTATTATCACGTTTCATGTACAATAAAGTAATTTTTTGGAGTACTTACAACCAGGCCTGGGCTGATCTAATTAAAGCCAGTCGCAGCAATCACCGCCAATGTTTCAGTAGCGGTTACACGTGTGAGTGGGATGGGAAGAGTGAGAAGCGTGGTTCATTTTATTGCTGGAACTTTCTTTTAAACTGAGGAATGCAGGTTGCCGAGGAATGATGCCTCACTGCTGATCTCAAGCCATGTCTCGCTAGCTGCCGTGAATTCAGAGACATACTGAACTCAGGGTATTTGCTGAGCGATGCTGCCTGGTGTAGTTCTGCATCCGCAGAACAGATGCTCCCAATCAAAACATTATTTTAAAAATATGCCCAATTCAATTGCAGATGTTTCGCATCTGTTTGACGAGAGGAGCTGACCAGTACCTGTGTAACATGCCTTGGGGTTGATTTTGTGGGTGACAGGAAAGGGATTTTGTAACATCTGTAACACCACTCAGGAAAAAGCCATTTGAATCAGCCCACTGAGCTATTCATTGCTGAACATGAATTATTTGCTGGAAATTTTCTCAACCCCCGCCTTTTTACTAATGCTGGCTTTAGCTGTTGGGGTCGGGGGGGGGGGGGGGGATCGTTGGGGGGAGGGGTAGTGTCCATGCACTGGGACCTCATCCAAGTAACCATTCTTCATGTGGCTTGGCAGTGTGATCGTGGGGCTATTCAACTGTAGCAGGCGTCATATAACTTTAATGTATGCACCTGTGAGGATGCTCACAGGCTGTAGAGCTGCATTGTGAGTGGCTTAGCCAGTTACATGGGGCTACATTTTCCATTATTTTTCCATTAATAATGCCCACTTAACGTTCATTTTAACGCTGAAATGAGGTATAATGCCCAGATCGCGCCCATTTTGCCACAAAATGGAAACTGCCGCCCATTTGCGGACACTTATCGTCGAGTGTTACTTTCCGCATGTGCGTACAGGCGAGAAAAAATAATACCGCCCGCCCACTTTTTGGGGGCTGAATCATCAGAATGTGCGATCCCAACGCTCATACTATCGCCCAGCGTTACTTTCGACAACGTAATTAACACCGAGATTTAATAATATTGACCGCCCACTGTTTTTTGTCGTAAAGATCACATTTACCAAAACTAACGCCCAGAAAATTGCCCAGTGTTACTTTCGGCCCCTCGCACACATCTCACCGACAATATCGCTCGCCGAATAAAATGCTGGGAAAAAGTTGAACTACCCGGAACTACTCACAGCGTTATGGACGCCATGTTCTAAATCGCAGGTCGCATCATTTAAAAGGCTGCTCTGCTTCAACCTCGGGGAAGTTCGGTTGTACTCTGGAGGTGTTTGGAGGTGATGTGAACATCTGAACAAACATCTTTTCATACTGTGGACGATTGGAATTTACTAGGTGTCTTAGTGGGGAGATTCATTCTTTGTGAACAATCGGTGGAAAACAGACAGCTATTGGAATGGGGCCTGTCATTTCTCACCCTCTCTTGATGACCACTCACATGCTGCAAACTCGAAATGGCAGAAGGTACACTCGACAGCAACATGTGCCCAATGTAAGACATGACAGACTGATGTGGAGGACCAGACGTTACACCCCCCGCAAGTACATGGAGAAGCAATCTTACCTCAACTTGTGCAACACCACCTGCCTTCAGAGACTGTGCTTCCACAAAGAGGTTATCAGTGAGATATGCCAGCTCATCAGGGGAGATCTGCAGCTTGCCAGCACCATCAGGACTGCACTGTCTGTCGAGGTCAAAGTCACCGCGGCACTGTCGTTCTATGCGTCAGGTTCCTTTCAGGTCTCAGCTGGTGACATTTGCGGTATATCTCAGCATGCCACACATTGCTGCATTAGATAGGTCACTGAAGCCCTGTACACATGCAGGATGGACTTTATCAGCTTCTTTATGACCAGGGAGGCTCAGACTGAGAGGGCTTTAGGATTCTACCGAATTGCTAACTTTCCCAAGGTGCAGGGAGCAATAGACTATATGCAAATCGCGATGCGGGCATCTTTTCAGGATGCAGAAGTTTTCAGGAACCACAAGGGATTCCACTCCCTGAATGTGCACCTCGTTGTTGACCATCAGCAAATTATTATGGCAGTGAATGCTAAATTTCCGGGCAGTATCCATGATGTTCACATCCTGCGTGAGAGCACTGTATCTGACTTGTTTACCAATCAGCCACAAGGTCAATACTGGACGCTTGGTGATAAAGTATATGGCCTCGCCACCTGGCTGATGACCCCTCTGCGTGACACCCACACCGAGGCCGAGAAGTGATACAACGAGAGCCACAGAGCCACACGCAATATTGTCGAGAAAAGTATTGGAGTGCCTGAGCAGCGCTTTAGATGCCTGGACCACTCAGGAGGCGAGCTCCAATACCACCTGAGCAGGTAGCTCAATTCGTGGTGGTGTGCTCCATGCTGCACAACCTGGCTATCAGGAGGGGACAAGAATTGCCAGAAGGGTCTGACGGTCCACCTCAGGAGAGAGAGGAAGAGGAGGACGAGGAGGTGGATGCTGACATCGGGCCAGACAATCAGGCTGATGCTGAACCCATGCCCCCGACCCCCTCTAGACCACAGGAAAGGGCCCGTGGTGGCTTCATAGTTGCAAGACTCTTACGTCAGGAGCTCATAAATGAGTGCTTGGCTTGAAAGAACGTTGATATTATTTACAAGGCTGCAACACTGCTGGGTGTTCAGGTCATACATCAATGGTGTGCATCACCTTGGTGACAGTTAAAGTTTAAGTTGATTCAAGTTAATTGTAATTATACCCTTTCATGTTAAGGAATCACGAGCGTGTAATGGTGCAGCTATCTGAGTCAATACGCAACAAGGTTATGTGAAATAAAAAACATTTAATCCGACCATTTGTCTGAAATCATAAGTATATCTGTAAAAACCACCCCATCCCAACCTGCCCACAACAAATTTATCACATTTACATCATTACAATGCTCCCCATTTCCCACAATACAGAACACATGCAAACCAACAAGGTAGCCCCCTCGCCCCTTGCCCCAACCCTCTCACCAAAATAGCAGCAGCAACCTAAAAATATGCCCCAGACAACTCCTGCGGCCATGCACCTCACTTTCCTACTCCCCCCGCCCCCGCTTCTCCTCCCCACCTCTACCCCTTCCCCTTCCCTTCCTGACTCCAAACCGCCAAACCGAGGAGCTCCTCAGGCGATGCTTCATTGGGGGAATGATGGTAGAACCGCTGCTTGGACAGATACGGGAGAGGACGGTCCCAAGGTGGGAACGTGCTCCGAGCCAGAAGCAAGATGTTGCTCCTGGCTCTGATGTGTCGTTGGCAATGGGGGTGCGGCACCTTGGGGTGCAGTGCTGCACTCTGGGACCACTGGGAGCCGTTTGCCACCAGTGTTCCTGGCTAACAGCTTCAGGGCTTCCTCCATCCCTTCCATGTTATGTATTATTTGTTGGACAAAAACTCAGTGCCAACTACGTTCTTGGTGCTTAGTAGGCTTTTTGTTGCTGGTGAATTTCCCTCGCGCCTCCCACACCAGTCAATCAAGCACACTCCACACCCACACACGCTTTCAGTCCTTCTCTGCTCCCTCTTTTTCTGTCTCCTCTTCTGCGCATGTAATGATGACCCCTGACTTCCTGAATCGCGGGAAATAAGCATTGCCATGCCATTGCTAAGGACGGCGCCACTTTACGGCAGAAGGTCAGAGAGATTTAACGCTAATGGCCATTTCATATCGCTCGCGGTAACGCCCAATTCTTAAAATGGAGACGAGAGGCTTTGAAAATGGGCGACAAGCCGACGATCTGAAAACCCATTTTTACCGCCCACGCTGGAAATAATGCCCATTTTTAGGTGATCTGCACAAAAGTTTAAAATCTAGCCGATGAGGTTCACAAGACTCAATAAAACCCTAGTCAGTTGGGTCTAGGTCATCTAAGATGAGGTATGAGTTTACAAGGAACTCCAACAATCACACATTTAAAGTTGTGTTTCCTAAAAGTTGTCATATGGGACATATTTTCCCCTTCCCAGAAGTGAGTGAGACACAATACAAGAATGGTTTAGTTGAATAAAATTTTATATAAAACTTGTAAATTGTATTAAACTTTAACAATATGATAAAATAATATAATATTCTGAATGAAAATTTGTTCAAACAAAAACATGAACAACAACAGCAACAACATCAGCAATAATATAAACAACTCAAAACACCCTTGTACCCTCCCACAATTCTATCTGCGGCCACCTTTCCCAACGCCTTTCCACCCCAATCCCCCCCTGACCCTTGGCCCTGACCCCCTCCTCCTCCTCCCGCTATCAATACCCCTGGCCCTGCCCATGTTGGGATCAGTACGTCGTGCAGCAGCACAGCACCTCAAGTGTGTCTGCTGAGGGGTGGTGGCGACAATGGGTTCTGGAGAAGATGGAGGTGCTGAGGACCCATCTTCAAAGTTGGAAGAAACTAGTTCCTCCTGACGATCAGGTGCTGTCACCATTGCTGGTATGGCACCTTGGGGTGGAGTGCCATATCCCATGACTGTCGATTGCCGCATAGCATTAGCGTTGGCGGTCTGGGTGTTCTCCATTACTGCATCAATCAGCTCCGTCATGTCCCCCAATTGATGGGCTACTAAAGCCGAAATGTTTTCAGACAACCCAGCAATGGACTGGAGGAGCTCTCGAATATAGTCGATGCTCATCCTGGACAGTCCCACCATGTCCAGGCTCGCATCTGCATGTCACACAGCGTTCCCACTTTGGCGGATCAGCTATCGCGGATTCACCATGGGGGTCAGTGTGCGGCGTTGCATTCCACTTGATCCCGCTTCCTCGGGCTGGATTCCGACGAGGAACCGTTGGCCGCCATTAGAAAGGACCCTGCAAGCCCTGCCACCCCTCCCTCCTCCTGCATCACCACCATTACAATGCTTTGAGGAGTGGTGTCATCCAGCTCCTGCAGCACCATCTCCTCTGCCTCTTCTATCATCTCTTCATTTGTTCTTCCCTGCAATGACTCCTCTCTGGGGGGGACAGGCAGCTCCACCTGTGCAAATGTAAAAACATAACATTAATGGTTGGCGACGGGAGGGGAGGGGTCAGAGGTAACATCAGAGCAATTCACTTTGCGCAGGCTTATGTGGAGAACAAACATTTTTTTCCGAGAATCATTTCATGAAACTATCATAAACAAAATATAGAGAAAGTATATGACATAACAAAACTTGGGTCCCAAACAGTTTGCTTTTCAAGTGGCAGAGTGTGATCAACCAATAAATCATGTCACAACTAACAACATTTCTTGCTCCCAGCATTACATTACAGTCTACATTATATTGCCATAAGATTGAATTACAGTCCAGGGATTATGCAGACTTACCCTCTGGGATAACTGGTTCAGCACCAACACATGTGGTGGTGCGATCATACACCCCCGTGAGTGCATTCCTCTAGGTTCGTCAGAGGAATAGTCTTCGACGGACCAATGCCCGTTTTGTGGAGCTCCGCCCTATTGCCAGCTAATTTTTTCTGCAAAGGTGACAAAAAATATGTGTGAACTAATTTAACAGCTACTAATACAGAACACACATACATACATATACATATATATAGGTACACACCCCCAATTAACCGTCCCAAGTCTTTTCATCAACGAGTGCACCATTTAAGTTCTGTTAGCACGCAAGTGTTGCATGATGAACACATGAAAATACAAAGGACTAACACAATATGAGAACGATGATGTGTAATAAAAAATGTCACCAAGCTTTACAACATAATAAAACATGGCACTACTTAAGAGTAATTCGTCAATGCATAATAAAAGTTAATACTTACTCTCGCAGACCCAATGATGTCATTCCACCGTTGGTGGCACTGGTTCAGCCCCCGCATCACAGTCGCGACGGAGGACACTGCCTCAGCGATCTCTCACCATAATCACTGATATACACTTGGTGCAGGTTTTCCTCGCCCACCCCATATGAACTGATTCCAGCTGGCCTCCACTTCGTCGACCAATGACTCCTGGGTTTCTTCTGAGAAATGAGTGGCCCTCTTCCTCCCACCCACCTCCCTCTCCACTTCCATGGCTTGATTTTCCATGTTCTTGATATTTATTTATGTATATATTTGAATTTAAATAATTATTTATTATTATTATTTTTTAATGTATTATTATAATTATTACTAGTTAAATTATATTATATTATCAATTATATTATATTATCAAATAATAGTAAAGGTATTCAATATACTGAATGTACTTAAAATCCTTTCACAGCTGCTCTCTCACTGACATTCAACCACCTCTGCAGTTTGAAGCTGTCCAGTGCTGTCTCAGTCTTCTCTGCGCATGTGCAGGGTCAACCTTGACCCCGAAATAGCGGGAGAATGGCCGTACATGCGCAGAGAAGCTTTCACGCTGTTTTGTACAGTGGTTCTGTTTGCCTTTAGTAAGGGAAGCAGATCGCCGAATTTTGGGCCTCCACCATCACTGACATTGAAAAGCAGAAAACCGCGGGAGCGCACACCAACGTTATTCCGGCGGTTCAAAAGGTCAAAAGATGCAACCGCCGAAATACCGCTAAGGATCCGGTGCCAGCAATCTGAGGTGAATGTCTAGCCCACTTAAATACAAGTTCTTAATCAGTTACGATGGGAATTCCCAATGAAAAACGGACCCACGTGACATTGTGGTTGCAAACTGTGTCTACGAAGCAGCATTACTGGAGCCCCATTGCTTCCTGTTCGACTTTATCTTGTCTCACTCCATGAGCAATGCCATGCCAAAACTACACGAGTAATATTGTAGTCAAACAACAGAAGACAAACATGACCTGATCAATCAGGCAACCATAATTGTCATAAGGTTAAATAATTCATACTGTTCCTGGTAACCATTTCTTCAACATGACATGATCAAAGTGCAGCAATGTTTTGCTGGTAGACTTACTGTGAGAGTGTTGTGTTGTTCACTGTTGTTGTATTCTCATTGGATTCGGCATTAATTGTTTCACCAGCCTCACTGTCCATGGAGTTTTTTGCCGGTATTGCTTTTCTATTGAAAAAAATACAGACAAGTACAATGGCTATTTGGAACTTCTATTTAATATAAAGGGAGTGTTCTAAAATGTTGTGTACATATAAAATCAATATCATTAAAACAGATTATCTGGTCATTATCACATTGCTGTTTGTGGGAGCTTGCTGTGTGCAAATTGGGTGTTGTGCTTCCGACAGTGATTACACTTCAAAAAAGTGCTTAATTGCCTGTGAAGCACTTTGGGACATCCAATGGTCATGTGAGGTGCTGTATAAATGCATTATATAAAGGTGCTATTTAAATACAAATCTTTATTTTATATTTCTATTCCTTTGAGAAAGATTGGGACAAAAATGTCAAAGAAGTAAACTATTTTTTCAAGATGATCACAATTATTAGTTGTGACCAGTATTAAATATCAAAGTTAAAAAAAAACTCACACCCAGTGTGGTTCAGACCAAGTAGGACTCAACTTCAATCCCTGATCTATACTGAGTTAGTTAATCTCTGCCAGGGTGAGAGGGGACACTATAATATGCGTTGGTGTTACTGGGCTTCAGTTTGAAAAAAATCAGCCATGGCCCTTGTAATGTATGCAATATGAGTATGCTTACAGGTTTGTAGAGCTGGCCGAGAGGTTAAGGCAATGGACTGTTAATCCATTGTGCTCTGCACGCTTGGGTTCGATTCCCATCTTAGCTGGTGGCCGCTATGCTGTGGTACCGGCTGGTCACTTTGACCCTCCCCCTGCGTTTGTTGTCAAGATACAGAAGAAGCTGGTAGACTTCTTCTGGAACAACAGGAAACACTGGGTCTCTGCTGTGGTCTTGAGTCTCCCGCTTAGGGAGGGCGGTCAGGTGTTGGTGTGTGTTGGCATCCAGCTAGCGCCTTTCCATCTTCAGACCCTGCAGAGACACCTTTATGTCGAGCCCCCTCCAAGATGGCGTGCGCTGGCGATGTATTTCTTCCGCCAGCAGTACAGCCTCAATTACGAAAGTCAACTCCTGTTTGTGAGCCTGGGGGGCATCAGGACCGCCGTCCAGGGGCTGCCTATCTTTTACCAGGAACTCATCAGGGTCTGGAACAAAGTCTCCACCAAGCGCAGCTCTCCACCGGCTGGAGTGGCGGCTGTCCTGCAGGAGCCGCTGCTTGGGAATCCGTACCTCCATGACCGAGGTTTTAGGTGGCAGACGGACGAGAGAGCTGTGGCTGGCGAGGTGACCAGGGTCAGGGACCTGCTCGATGGCGGAGGAGCGGGCTGGATGGCGCTAGACGTGCTGGCGCGGCGCCTAAATTCGGCCAACGTCCGCCGCGCGGCCGATGCCATCGAGTCGCTAAAAACAGCTCTGGGCCCTGACTCCGTTAGGTGTGCCGAGGAGGCTCAAGCACGTGGGGCGATCCCGTCCGAACTGACCCACGTCCGAACGGAATTCCTCATCGGCGCCAAGTTCCAAAACCTCCCTCGGGAGCCGGCGTCTCACAACTTGAGCCGCCTCCGGGAAATCCCCTCTGTGCCTTTCAGTTCTCGCGGAGGGGTTTCCTGTATGGGCTGCTCCTGCACACTCTCAACTTTGCCATCCTCGTCTGCCGTCCGGACACGCCATGGTGTACCATCTTGCCGTTCGGAGGAGGCGGGGGTCCCCGATGGAGTGCACTCTACGCGGGAGTCCTCCCACTATTTATCGGGGACTTGGCCTGGAGGGTGGTGCATGGAGCAGTCCCGTGCAATAAATCTTTAAGCCGGTTCACGGGCTCCCAGGCCGCCCGCAATTTCTGCGGTCTGGAAGAGTCCGTGTTCCACGTTTTTATTGAATGTACGAGGTTTGCAGCCCCTGTTCCACTATTTAAAGGGGTTGCTCCTCAAATTCTGGCTGCGCTTCAGTCCCACATTCCTGATCTTTGGGCACCCTGTGCGGAGGGGAGCGGGTAGGTCCGAAGGCTCCTCATAGGACTGCTCCTGGGCACGACCAAGGGTGCCATCAGCCGGTCCAGGCAGCGGGCGGTCGAGGGGGTCGTTCTGCCTGACTGCCTGCTTCTCTTCCGCGCTTACATCCGGGCCAGGGTGTCCCTGGGGATGGAGTACGCGGTGTCCACCGGTACACTCGCGGCCTTCCGCGGGAGGTGGGCGCCGGAGGGACTGGAGTGCATCATAACCCCCGGCAAGCAAATTTTAATTTGATTAGTATTGTTTAAAGTTTAATTTGTCTATGTATGTCAGTTTTAATGCCCCCGCACCCCTCACACCCCCCGCCTACTTTTAACCAGGGGGCACTTCTGTTAAGGTGCCCTCGGGAAAAAAAAAAACTGAAAAGTTTTTGGACTGTGCCGCCCCCGCCCCCCCCCTTTAATCAGTGGCCACTTGATTAATTGTTTAATTGTCTTCAACTAAAATAGTTGGAGAGCAGTTGATGGGTCGACGTCCGGCGCGCTAAAAACTGCACTGGGCCCTGACTCCATTAGGTGTGTCAAGGAGGCTCAAGCACGTGGGGAGATCCCGTCCGAACTGACCCCCGTCCGGACGGACTTCCTCATCGGCGCCAAACCCCGGAACCTCCCTCGGGAGCCGGCGCCTCACAACTTGAGTCTCCTCAGGGAAATCCCCTCCGTGCCTTTTAGTTCTGCGCGGAGGGGTTTCCTGTACGGGCTGCTCCTGCACACTCTCCACCTTGCCATCCTCGTCTGCCGTCCGGACACGCCATGGCGCACCATCTTGCCATCCGGAGGAGGCTATGTTCCCCAATAAAGTGCACTCTACGCGGGAGTCCTGCCACTATTTATTGGGGATATGGCCTGGACGGTGGTGCACGGAGCAGTCCCGTGCATTAAATTTTTAAGTCGGTTCACGGGCTCCCAGGCCGCCTGCCATTTCTGCGGTCTGGAGGAGTCCATTTTCCATGTTTTTATGGAATGTGCTAGGTTGCAGCCCCTATTCCATTATTTGAAGGGGCTGCTCCTCAAATTCTGGTTGCACTTCAGTCCCACACTCCTGATCTTTGGGCACCCTGTGCAGAGGGGAACGGGCTGGTTGGAAGGCCTCCTCGTAGGACTGCTCCTGGGCATGGCGAAGGGCTGAAGCGTGCAAAATTTGTGGGAGAACCCCCCCAGTGTTTGGACTCATTGGAAAGGAAATTTAATTTGGAACTATCTACCATAAAGTTTGAAATCCTAAGGTGCACATGGAAGAAACTACGAACTTTAATCGAATTTGGGATTTTTAAAAGGTGAATGTTGGGTCTGCAAGAAAAGTGGTGAGGTCAATCTCTAAAGGGCCAGTTTGGACACTAGAGCTGATCAAATTGTCTGGGAACTGTTTACCCTCGAAACCTGTCCCTAGAGGACATTTACATTTTTAACAATCGACCAGGGAAGAAACATTATCTACCCCATCCAGAGGACCGAAATGTCACATACATATTCCAACACCTTTTCAACAGGCATAGAAATATCTGGCTCAGGCCAGACTTCTGAAAATAAAAAGAAAACAGTGCTATCACAACGGACAAGAGCTCATCACCTCAGAAAAGCCTATCAACGCCAGATTAAAACCACTTAATCAAGTTTCAGTTAGCTGGGCTGCAAAACTTAAACAAAGAACCAAGATTGATTTGGGGCACAGATAAGGAAGCCTCTCAAAGTATAATAGGGCCTATCGTACCAAGAGAGTTATCTCTATTCAGACCATCAAAGAAACAGAACTTTTCTGACCAAGCACTTTGGAACAACAAGATTGAGAGCACACGGCAAGAAAAAGCAGGAAGAATCATCGCGACATCGGAGAAAAGAACTCGCCCCAACTGGCTTCAATACGCAGCAGAGGTCTTCTGGCACGTCTCGGGTACGGCAAGGCAAACCGACTATAACCAAGAACCCCGAGACCGTGAAACAGCCTGTTGTGTATGCATGCCTGTTAACTGCGTGATGTCTGTAACACTGTTATGCCTCACTGAATGTACCCTTACACTGTACACAACTTGCCTGTACACCAGAGGGTGCTGCTGCTGGAGACCTAAAGGTAACCCAGTATAAAAAGGAACACACAGTTTGTTGTCTGCACTCAGGAGCTGCAAATAAAGGACGACAGGTCTACACAGTTCAAGTATCATACCCTGCCTCGTGGAGTCATTACTAAAGGTGCCTACATACGCTACAATTGGTGACGGGAATACGAGGTCACGAACCACACACTCAGCATGTCGAATCTCAGTAACTTTCAGCAATTTACTGATGGGGAAGATTGGGACGCTTTTATAGAAAGATTGGAACACTTAAGGAGACTGGCTGCACCGTGCGACTTTGGCGACCACCTAAATGAAGCACTAAGGGACTCTAAACTGACAAGAGCAGTGCACCGCATTGAAACTTCTAAGGGCAGAAATGCTGCACCGAGTCCCGCAACCCTGAGTCCGCCACATGGGGCAAACCGGCTAGCCCTGTGCTGGCGCTGTGGAGGAAACCACAGGGCTCACCAATGCCGCTACAAAGACTATGCATGCAAAGAGAAAAGGCACCTTCAAAGGATGTGCAGAGAAAGCTTTACTCACTGCGTCACTGATGAGTTGGCTGATCACCGGGGCTCCGACACAGAGGAAGGTGAAGTTTCTCAACCGCTGGAAGAAGAGTATGGAACTCATACCTACTCCACCGAAAGTTCTCCGTGGGCGATGAAAGTAGATGTCGCGGGGGTCCCAGTTTCTATGGAGAGCGACAGGGGCGAGCCAGTCTGTGATGAGCCAAGCGACCTTTGAAGAACTTTGGATGAATCCCGCCAATCGACCACAACGGCAGCCTGTCCAAGCGAAGCTGCTCCCAAGCCTCCGGGCTCCGGCAATCGACCTCGAACATGGATCCATCGCTGCATCTGGAGGTTCCACTGTCCAGCTCGACTGCCCACAGCACCCTGGCAAAATCTCCGAAACCGAGGATCCAAACTCCATTTTCCGGGCCGGGGCAATACTCCAAGAGGTGAACATCGACGAAAGAAATGGATTCCCAACATCCAGGATCGAACCTGTGGAAGAAAAGAGCACCACAGCCTACCTGCAGCAAGACCAGAAAATGGCTGCAGCACCACAAGCAGCAGAACCTGTAATCAAAATGGCCTCCGCCATGCCATGAGTGAACATGGAGGAGCATCATGTGACATCGAGCGGCCAATCGGATTTGAAGGCTCCCTTAAAGGAGACCGGTAACCAAAAAAATTTGAAGGGGAAGTTTGAACTATTTGAGTACAGGGACTTTAAAGCTAAAGATGCAATTAAAGGGTGCAGGTATGAAAATGTATGCAATGTAACCATGAATTGTGATGCTGGTTTAACTAATGTGACTAATGAGATGAATGCAGGTGTCAGTAAGGTTAAGAACAAGTTTATTATGCTAAAGAATGTGAAATGCCTAATGTAACCATGTCTGTTGAAACCAGGACACCCAGAAGTGATGCAAATGCTAGAATGTATAATGCAGGCTCGACTATGTGTGATCAGAGCAAAGTGTCATGTATACCGGTAGGACACTGCCAAAGGACATTAGGTCCTACAGGGACCATGCTGATGTCAATGGAATCCCCCTGTGGGAGTCCCCCAGGTCCAGCAGGCTGCCTGACCATGTAGCCTGGACCTTTGGAACGAATGTGATGCCCCTTGCAGGACACACACAGCCAGTGGGAGCAGACCCACTACAGGGACAGTGGTCAATGGGCAGCCCAGCCACCACCAATGGCAACCTGCACCTGATCAGCCCTGGCCAACACCAGGAGCTTGAGGCCAATACCCTCCAGCTTCCCTGGCAAACCCTGGGATGACCTGACCCTCATCCCAATTGGTGGACAAGGAGCCCACCCAGTCTTGTGGCCCTGCCCACAACTACCCACCTCACAGTGTATACACATCACCCACTGCTGCCGTGGCTACCCCCCCGAGGGATCCCACAACAGTAACACCTACTGGATGAAACATATGAGGCCAGCCTCAAGCACAGGGGTCACACCTGACAACCACACAACCCTCAGCACAACCTCCCATAGCCCACCACTGATCACCTCCCCTGGTTATGACAATAAGGATATGAAAATGCTTAGGGGGGAGTGTTGTTATGTATGCATACCTGTTTACTGTGTGATGTCTGTAACACTGTTATGCAACACTGAATGTACCCTTACACTGTACACACCTTACCTGTACACCCGAGGGTGCTGCTGCTGGAGACCTAAGGGTTCCCTGCACACTGCAGGTAACCCAGTATAAAAAGGAACACACAGCTGGTTGTCTGCACTCAGGAGCTGCAAATAAAGGACTACAGGTCTGCACAGTTTAAGTATCATACCCTGCCTCGTGGAGTCATTACTAAAGGTGCCTACATACACTACACAGCCCTAACTCTCAAAGGAAGGATTGGTGAGCATTATCCCTGTTGCCTGAGAGTCTAACTTAGCTGGAGAGTAAGTGGGGGGTGGGAGGTATTTCTGTTGTGTTCATTACCTGTAATAAAGTATTCCCCATTGTTTGGAACCTTTTTGTAAGGTTTTACAGTTTTATTGGAGTGTATTTGTGTTATTTGCTTTCTTGAATAAAATCCATACCTTCTTTGTACAAAACAGTTGTCTGCTGTACTTTATCACACCCTGATTAATAAATCCAGGCTCGGGAACCAGGGAGTGGAAGCGACTCGCAACCGCTCTGTGTCAGGGAAGGCAAACTGAGCCCGCACACCACCCCCTACAGAATGGCGAGCCAGGTAGGAGCTTGGTCAAAAGGGTGTGATGCAGTAGACACTGTTTTTGAGGAAAGAAGCAAAATGGAAGAGAGGATTTCCTCTTACATATTCAAGAAATTCAATATAACAAAGAAATGGGTACTGAACCTATTGCGCGCTGAGCGTCCTGTGGATGCTGCAGCCAAATGGACTGAGAGTAAGGACCATAAGCACTCTGTGGAGAAAGCAATATGGTTAGTCTGCCTACACCGACAGGTCCAGCAATTGGACAAGAAAGTCGAGTCGCTGGAGGCAGACCTCAGGGAGTCCGAGGAACACTCGAGTCCCAGAGCTATCATGGGAGAGATTATTTGAGGAGTTAGGCAAGCAAAACTACGGTTAGTGGAAACACATAGAAACCGCCAGGATTACCTTCAGTGCCAGGTCACCGAAGCGAAGGGTCAAGAACTGGTGTTGCGGGAGGAAAACACCCGCATCACCAGGATAGTTAAAGAGCAGGAGGAGAAGTTAAGGGATGTACAGGCCGCTTATAAGGTAGCAAGCAGCAGAGGGTTCGAGACTGGAGACCACGATCCCTGTCAAAAGCAAATTGACAGTCTTAACCTTGCTCTTTCCAAGGCCAAAGGCATGTTCTGCCTAATAAACCCGAGTACAGCTCAGGCAGACCTGGAAGAGCAGGGGGGAACCGTTCGACCAGTACCTGTGGCGCAGGGCTTAGCCCGGTCTGGCAGCAGGAGGGGCGAAAGGGAAGGGACATTCACCTGATATCTTGGCCCCAGGGCTTAGCCCGGTTTGGCAGCAGGAGGGGCGAGCAGTTTGCGGGGCAGATGGGGACGGTGCACCACCACCTGTGGCATCGGGTTGTGACTCGGCTTGGCAGCAGGGAGAGGTGGGAGTGACACCAATACGACAAGGGCCGGGACCGTGGTCGATGTGCCCGGTACTGCAGCAGACATATGGTGCGCCCACTCTCGGTGGGGCAGCAGGGCCCCTCGAAAGTAACTTCGTGGTCCCCAGCAGCTTCGAACCATGGTAGCCCACCTGGACAAGCTCACCCATAAAGCGAACCCTTCGGTTCACTTTATGGAAGTAGATCAAGCGGCAGGCATTGATGGGTGTGACGACTCCGAAACGGCAAAAATGCTCCTATTCTCCTTAGACAGTAGATTGTACCAGTCTCTCTCCACAAACAGCAAGAGGGGGCAAAGTACATCTGCTGCATTCCAGGAAGAAATCCTGGAGGCTATGGGCCTCAATGATGGGAGTCCCTTCTCCCGAGTGGAGAAGACAATGCAACAGGCAGGGGAAACCCCACAAGCTTTCACAGACAGGCTGTGGCCCGTCTACGAGAGCGCCTGCAGTGGGACTCTCAACTGGGATCACTTGACCCGGGATGAGAGGGCCCACTTGTTCCGGAGCTTGGTAGCAAACAATTTGCCACAGGTGAAGGCCAAAGCCGAGCTGTGGTTCGATCCTAGGGATAACAACGCCACGAGGAGTCAGTGATTAGGCAACTAACCAGAGGGACGGAGGAGAACCCACTCAAGGGGAGGGCCCACCAAGCAAAGAGGGAATGGCACCAGGAAGGGGGTATCTCTTCCGACACCTAGCGTAACTGCTTTGGGTGCGGGAAAAATGGGCAGTGAAGAAAGGATTGTAGGAACCCTTGGAAGGATAACGTAGCTAAGGAACCCCCAGTGCCTGCCCGAAAGGCCGGACCCGGACCCGGAGTGCAGAACTCTCCCTCTTCCTTCGAGGAGTTCTTGGCCGCGCTCCAGTCCGTATTGGACGGCCCAGGGAAAGTAGCTACGGCCATCAGGAGGGAAACCCCATCCGCCCCGCCAAATCCCGACCCATGACTAGAACCGGCACCGCCTGTGTACCTGTGTCCCCTAGAATACAATAAGAGACCGTGCGTTAAGATGGAGGTGGAGGAGGTGACAGGGACCTATCTGCTAGATACTGGAGCCTCAAGCACCATTGTATATGCAGATAACCCAGCCGCTTCACCTCTATCTAACGGGGTGCCGTATTGTCTAGCGGGTTTCACAGGGAACGGACAGGCTGGGTCGCTCTCATCCCGCTACCATTGGGGGCAGTGAACCGTTCTACGGACAGGGACCCCCAGCCAGCAGCCTCAGGCTGCGCGGAACACACAGGAAACGACATGGATCCAGCAGCTACACAGAATGGAGTAGTGTGCTGTAGTACCGGAGGGGCCATTCCCCAATCATCTGGGACTCAGGGAAACCCCCAGTTCTTCGCGTCCTGCCGTACAGACCACCTTACATCCAGCCATACAAGCTGTCAAGAGGCCGCAAAAGGAAGGAGCAGAACAGGATTTAGCCGGAGACAGGTGGCGAATGTACATAGCGTTACTGTACGATCTCTGATGTTTCAGTGTGAATGGTAAAATTAAAAGCATGTGGATGGTTTGTAACTTGTCTTTAAGTGTGTGTGTGTCTGTATAGGTTTCTTTTCAACTGGCACTGGTTAGTTTGAAATTGGTTTGAATTAATTTGGAATTGAGGTTAATTAACCTGGGAAAAGCAAACTTTCATTATGGCCATGGTGGAATTTTGATTGATTTAAATTGTGTGAAAAACCTCTAGTTCCGGACATGAGGCAACCACATATATTTGGTATTTTAAAAATAAACATTTTCTGACCAATTCAAGAATGTGACCAGTGGGGAAAAGGCTGTGTGCTGCTATTATGCATGAAAGAGAGAACCATTGCAATGTGTAAGCTATTGGTATGTGTGGTACCATGCATTGGTATGCGTGTTTGTCGAAAAAAAGGTAACACTCTGTTCAAGCAGAAAGCAACACCTTGTCAAGAGTGTATAATTATTCCGAGCATTTGTAAAATTTTGAAGTTATATTTTAAGTTATATTTGAGTAACAGTAAGGGAAAACCAGCTTGATGGATTAATCCATTGGGCGGACAGAAAAGCCACAATGGATGTTCTTTTCTTTTTCTTTCAAGCAGGCAATTACCGGAGAGGTGTAATTGATTTATATGGAAATGACCTCAAGGTGTAGCTGAACTTGAACCTCTATGGGACAGTGCTGTGTTATCTCCAGTAATTTAGATCACAAAGGCTGGACATTTGACTTAGCTAAATTGCTTTAAAGATGAAAAAAATGTGAATAACTGGAGAAGGACCTGTGAGGGGGTGGCCCCAACAGAGCAAAAGATTTTTCTTTCATTTTTTTGTCTTAATAGGAACGAATCGAGCCAAAGATATGCGATTGTGTTGGGAAAAGTGGTGAAAGGAGAAAGAAGGGATCCCTGTTATGTCTTGTCTGTGTGGGTTTGAGGCCCAATGTCTGTGTGATCCCAAATCCCCCGAACACCATCAACACCACAGAGCTCATCTCATACACCAGGAAGCCCCGTCCAGAGCCCTGACGGTACAGATGACTGTAGATAGATGTTCCACCATCACCAGGGGTCCGGGGAATGGGTTGGTGTTAATCCCTACTGATAAAGTTTTGTTTCAGGACGTGCACTACTCCGTGGCATCCGTGATCCCGAACCTGACTGAAGTCTACCTGCCTGTGTGGTGCCCCAAGAAGACGGAGAAGCTTTATGAAGCTCTGTTAAAATTGGGAATAGTGTGGAGTCCGGGAGGCAGAGATGTAACCATAGCGTTCAGTACAGGAACGGGTATTGTTAATAGTATGGATGATGTACAACTCCAGATGCAGATCACTGGGTTAAAGAACCAACTGAGAAAGATCCCGAAACAGGAAAACACAGTCGTAGGCTCAGAGCTACACGAGGACCAGGCTATGACTGTCCATTTAAATGAAATACTGGCTGAGCTGGAAAAACATGCACAGACAGTGAATGCACTCATACGGGAGGATAGAAATGCTTCCGACCAGGCTGCACAGAATGAGGTGTGCGTACTGTATGGGGCGTGGTTGTTGGGTGAGGGCCGCAACAACCTGGAGGATTTAAAACAAGGTTTAGTGCCCTCCTGGGTCAGTAACAAGCACCTCGCAGCCCTCCACCCATACAGTAATTCACTAAGCCCGTGCCAGCTCCACCTAGCTTCTGAAGCCTACCCTGTCCCAGTAGATTGCGGGCGTTCTAATCACACCATCATGGGGATAGTACTAAAGATGCCGGTCATGGGTGGGACAGCCCGACTCGCACCGGTATACAGGGTGGAGAACATTGGAGTTATTCTGGGAGGTGCACACGTTCGTTTCACAGTGGTCCCACCATATGTTATAAAGTGGGAGCACACTATGACGGGTACTGACCTCTCCGTGTGCCGGAGCCGGGGTGCACACATAATACTGTGTCCCCAGCACTTGAATGCCTATTCTAAACCACAGTGTGGGTTTAAAGCTGCTGGCGCACAGCCTATCAACTGTACCATGGAGGTAATGGCACAAGATCATGTTTCTCCACAGGTAGCATACATAGGGGGTGGGACATATTGCGTCACCACCAGTGCGCCCCACTACCAGCATGGACAACACTTCTGGTGTCCAGTCAGTGACAGCAGTTTTTGCTTTAAATCTGAGGCAGAAGTTCAAGTGGCCCAGGAACGGATTGTCCCCATTCCCGAATCCTCCACTGTTCACCTCACTGTGAGAGAAAACATCACAAACCTGTAAGATTATGTTGTACATTTTGGCTATGAAATTCCCCCTCTACCCGAACATCTTACCGCTCTGCTAGAAGCTGTAGTAATCTCACAAAAATGTTTCTACACTCTAGAACGGAAAACAATTGAGATAGGGAGGAAAATTCTAGAGATCATAGTTCCACCCTGGTGGGATATTTTCAGAAATATAGAGATCCCTGCCAGGATCAGAGTAGCTTCCCACGTTTTGGTTGTCTACCAGCTCGCGATTATTTTTTATCTATGGTGTACCACCTTCAGGATGGCAGGCAGAGGTCGTTGGTCCCGGCACTAGAGGGTGCTGGACGAGCCCAGCTGAACTTAAGGGTGGTATCAGGGAGGAAAACACAATATATGATAGGACACTGCAGAAAATTCGCAGTCACCCGGTGAGGTCTGGTTTAGATTCCACCTGCTGTAAAACGCAGAGGTCAAGTGTTAAAAAGTTTTTACTATGTGTGTTTTACCGTGTATTTTTGTGAAACTGGAGTAATGGAGGGGCATTGGACCCCCTCTATGCTGTAACCGAATTGTAATGACTGTATTCGCCTGTAAACTACATTGCATTTCAAAGGGGGATACACGTTAAAGTTTTAGCTCGGTAAATATAGGGAAGGTTGACTTTCAGGAGATCAGGAATTTTGCTCACCTCGCATGACACTCAAGGATGCAGATTGTCACGGGGGACTGTAGGATACAAAATTCATGGGAGAAACCCCCCCGTGTTTGGACTCATTGGAAAGGAAATTTAATTTGCAACTATCTACCAGAAAGTTTGAAATCCGAAAGTGCACATGGAAGAAACTACGAACTTTAATCGAATTTGGGATTTTTAAAAGGTGAATGCTGGGTCTGCAAGAAAAGGGGTGAGGTCAATCTAGTTTGGACATTGGAGCTAATCAAATTGTCTGGGAGATGTTTACCCTTGAAACCTGTCCTTAGAAGACATTTACATTTAAACAATCGACCACGGAAGAAACATTATCCACCCCACCCAGAGGACCCAAATGTCACATACATATTCCAACACCTTTTCAACAGGCATAGAAATATCTGGCTCAGGCTAGACTTCCGTAAGCAAAACAAACCAGTGCTATCACAACAGACAAGAGCTCATCACCTCAGAAAAGCCTATCAATGCCAGATTAAAACCACTTAATCAAGTTTCAGTTAGCTGGGCTGCAAAACTTAAACAAAGAACCAAGGTTGATTTGGGGCACAGATAAGGAAGCTTCTCAAAGTATAATAGGGCCTATCGTACCAAGAGAGCTATCTCTATTCAGACCATCACAGAAACAGAACTTTTCTGACCAAGCGCTTCGGAACTACAAGATTGAGAGCACACGGCAAGAAAAAGCAGGAAGAATCATTGCGACATTGGAGAAAAGAACTCGCTCCAACTGGCTTCAATACGCAGCAGAGGCCTTCTGCCACGTCCGGGTTATGGCAAGGCAAACCGACTATAACCAAAGAACCCCGAAACCACGAAACAGCCTTAACTGTCAAAGGAAGGATTGGTGAGCATTATTCCTGTTGCCCTAGAGTCTAACTTAACTAGAGAGTAAGTGGGAGGTGGGAGGTATTTATGTTGTGTTTATTACCTGTAATAAATTAGTTCCCGTTGTTTAGAACCTTTTGTAAGATTTTATAGTTTTATTGGAGTTTTTTTGTGTTATTTGCTTTCTTGAATAAAATCTATACCTTCTTTGTACAAAACAGTTGTCTGCTGTACTTTATCACACCCTGATTAATAAATCCAGGCTTGAGAACCAGGGAGTGGAAGTGACTTGAAACCACTCTGCGACAGGCAAGGCAAACTGAGCCCGCACACCACTCCCTACAGGGCGCCATCAGCCGGTCCAGCCAGCGGGCGTCGTTCAGCCTGACTGTCCGCATCTCTCCCGCGGTTACATCCGAACCAGGGTGTCCCTGGAGATGGAGCACGCGGTGTCCACCAGTACGCTCGCGGCCTTCCGGAGGGACTGGAGTGCATCATCATCCCCGGCAATCAAATTTTAATTTGATTACTATTGTTTAAAAGTTTAATTTGTCTATGTTTGTCAGTTTTAGTGCCCTCCCCCTACTTTTAGCCAGGGGGCACTTGTATAATTTCTGTTATGGTACTCTCGGGAAAAAAAAATAAGGGGGCACCTGAAAAGTTTTTGGAGTGTGCCCCCCGCCTTTAATTACTGATACAACTCAAATTCTGGTTGCACTTCAGTCCCACACACCTGATCTTTGGGCACCCTGTGCGGAGGGGAATGGGCAGGTCGGAAAGCCTCCTCGTAGGACTGTTCCTGGGCATGGACAAGGGGCCCATCAGCCGGTCCAGGCAGCGGGCAGTCGAGGGGGTTGTTCAGCCCGACTGCCTGCCTCTCTTCCGCGGTTACATCCGAGCCAGAGTGTCCTTGGAGATGGAACACGCGGTGTCCACTGATCACTCGCGACCTTCCGCGAGAGGTGGGAGATGGAGGGACTGGAGTGCATCATCACACCGGCAACCAAATTTTAATTTGAACCACGTGTAAAGTTTAATTTGTTTAAGTTTGTCAGTTTTAGTGCTCCCCCCACCCTTTTAGCCAGGGGGCAGTTGTGTAATTTGTGTTTTTGGTGCCCTCAAAAAAAAGGGGGCACTTGAAACGTTTTTGGAGTGTGACCCCCGCTTTAATCAGGGGGCACTTGATTACTGAGTCTACACAAAATAGTTGTAGAGCTGTTGATGGGCTGATGTCTGGCTCGCAGCCAAAGCCATCGATTTGCTAAAAACAACACTGGGCTCTCACTCTGTTAGGTGAGTTGAGGAGGCTCAAGTACATGGGACGATTGCGTCTGAACTGACCCCGTCCGGACAGAATTCCTCATCAACGCCAAGCCCCGAAACCTCCCTCAGGACCCAGCACCTCACAACTTGAGCCTCCTCCGGGAAATCCCCTCCTTGCATGGAGGGGATTCCTGTACGGGCTGCTCTTGCACACTCTCCACGTTGCCATCCTCATCTGCCATCCGGACATGCCATGGCACACCATCTTGCCATCCGGAGGAGGCGGGGGTCCCCAATGAGTGCTCTCTATGCGAGAGTCCTCGACTTATTTATTGGGGACTTGGCCTGGAGGGTGGTGCACGGAGCAATCCCGTGCAATAAGTTTTTAAGTCGGTTCATGGACTCCCAGGCTGCCTGCAATTTCGGCAGTCTGGAAGAGTCTATGTTTCATGTTTTTATTGAGTGTGCGATGTTGCAACCCTTCTTCCAAAATCTGAAGGGGCTGCTCCTCAAATCCTGGTTGCACTTCAGTCCAACATTCTTTTTCTTTGGGCACCCTGTGCGGAGGGGAGCAGGCTGGTCGAAAGGCCTCCTCATCGGACAGCTCCTGGGCATGGCCAAGGGGCCCATCAGCCGGTCCAGGCAGTGGGCAGTTGAGGGGGCCGTTCAGCCCGGCTGCCTGTTTCTCCTCTGTGGTTACTTCCGAGCCAGGGTGTCCCTGGAGATGGAGCACGCGGTGTCCACCAGTACACTCAGGCCTTCTGTGAGAGGTGGGCGCGGGAGGGACTGGAGTGCATCATCTCACCCCAGGCAACCAAATTTTATTTTGAACCACGTCAAAAGTTTAATTTGTTTAAGTTTGTCGGTTTTAGTGATCCCCCCACCCCCCCCACTTTTAGCCGGGGGGCACTTGTAAAATTAGTGTTTTGGTGCCCTCAGGAAAAAAAAACAAGGGGCACCTGAAAAGGTCTTGGAGTGTGACCCCCTCCCCCCTTTAATCAGGGGGCACTTGATTGTTTTCTACAAAAATAGTTGTCGAGCTGTTGTCCCCTTTTAGCCAGGGGCACTTTTATAATTTGTGGTTCTAGTGCCCTCAAAAAAAAACAAGGGGGCACTTGTAAAGTTTTTGGAGTGTGCCCCCTTCCCTTTAATCAGGGGGGCACTTGATTACTGATACAGCTAAAAATAGTTGCAGAGCTGTTGTCCCCTTTTAGCCAGGGAGCACTTGTATAATTTGTGGTTCTAATGCCCTCAAAAAAAAACAACGAGGCACTTGAAAAGTTTTTGGAGTGTGCCCCCTCCCCCCCTTTAATCAGGGGGACACTTGATTACTGATACAGCTAAACTAGTTGTAGAGCTGTTGCCCGGCAACCAAATTTTAATTTGAACCATGTCCAAAGTTTAATTTGTTGAAGTTTGTTGGTTTTAGTGCCCCCCCCTCTTTTAGTCAGGGGCCATTTGTATAAATTGTGTTTTAGTGCCCCCAAAAAACCAAAAAAGTGCACAACTAACATAGTTGTGAGATGTTGATGGGATGACATCCAGCTCGCGGCCAATGCCATTGAGTCGCCAAAAATGGCACTAGGCCCTGTCTTCACTATGTGAGTCGAGGAGGCTCAAGCATGTGGGGAAATCCCGTCCGAACCGACCCCCGTACGGCCGGAATTCCTCATCGGCGCCAAACCCCGAAACCTCTCTCAGGAGCCGGCGCCTCACAACTTGACCAACCTCCGAGGAATCCCTTGCGTACCTTTCAGCTCGGTGCGGAGAGGTTTCCTGTACGGGCTGCTCTTGCACACCTTCTATTTTGCCATCCTCGTCCGCCGTGGGGATACGACATCTTGCCATCCGGAAGACGCCGGTGGTCCCCAATGGACGGCTGTCTATGCAGGAGTCCTCCTCCCTCTATCTATTGGGGACTTGGCCTGGTGGGTGTTGCACGGGGCAGTCACATGCAATAGGTTTTTAAGTCGGTTCACGGGCTCCCAGGCCGCCTGCATTTTCTGTGGTCTGGAAGAGTCCGTGTTCCACGTGTATGTTCAGTGTGTGAGGTTGTAGCCACTCTTCCATTATTTGAAGGGGCTGATCCTCAATTTCTGGCTGCACATCAGTCCCACACTCCTGATCTTTTGGCACCCGGTGTGGAGGGGAGCAGATTGGTCAGAAGGCCTCCTCATAGGACTACTCCTGGGCCTGGCCAAGGGAGCCATCAGCCTGTCCAGGAAGCGGGTGGTCGAGGGGGTCTTTCAGTCCGACTACCTGCCTCTCTTCCGCAGCTACGTTCGGGCCAGGGTTTCCCTGGAGATGAAGCATGCACGTCCACTCCAGTCCCTCAGCTGCCCACTTCTATGAGAGATGGGCACTGGAGGAACTGGAGCGCAACATCACCCCCGGGAACAGAATATTAATGTGATTTGGCAAGGTCCCCAGTTGATTTGTATATTTGTAGGTTCTAGTGCCCTTACCAAAAGGGGGCACTTGGAGTAAAGTTATTTTAAAATTGTTGTAGAGCTGTTGCATTGTGAGTGACTTAGCTAGTCACGTGATGTTCACAAGACTCAATAAAACCCCAGTCAGTTGGGTCTAGGTCATCCACAATGACGTATGCAGTTTTTTGACTAGTGGATGTAGCTGGTAATATTTAGTGTGATCATTAAGCCTTTGTTAATAAACCAACTAGTTCTTAACAGCAACATATTGCTTAACAGCCTTGTGTCTATTCATCAGCTATGGTTGCAAGGTCAATATAAAATTGCCATCATTTAAACTCTGTGAGCTGCTGCTTGCATATAAATAAGAGACTGTTTCATCTCGGGAATTTGACCGAAGGAACTTGGAGAACAATGGACCCTTTCTGAAAGAAATTAGTATTCGTAAAGAAATGGTACTGCTGAAATTAATGGGAACGAAAGCCGATAAATCCCCTGGATCTCATGGCCTACATCCTAGGGTTTTGAAAGATGTGGCTATAGAGATAGTGGATGCATTGCATAAGAACATAAGAAAAAGGAACAGGAGTAGGCCATTTGCCCCCTCGAGCCTGCTCTGCCATTTAATAAGATCATGGCTGATTTGATCATGGACTCAGCTCCACTTCCCTGCCCATTCACCATAACCCTTCATTCCCTTATCGCTCAAAAATCTGTCTCTCTCCACCTTAAATACATTCAATGACCCAGCCTCCACAGCTCTCTGAGGCAGAGAATTCCATAGATTTACAACCCTCTGAGAGAAGAAATTCCTCCTCAACTCAGTTTTAAATGGGCGGCCCCTTATTCTGAGCCTATGCCCCCTAGTTCTAGTTCCCCTTATGAGTGGAAATATCCTCACTGCATCCACCTTGTTGAGCCCCCTAATTATCTTATATGTTTCGATAAGATCACCTCTCATTCTTCTGAACTCCAATGAGTATAGGCCCAACCTACTCAACATATCTTCATAAGTCAATCCCCTCATCTCCGGAATCAACTTCATTGAATTGCCTCTAATGCAAGTACCTGTATATCATTTCTTGAAGAAGGGACTGAGTGTAACGTAGCCAAGTTTGCTGACAATACAAAGATGGGAGGAAAAGCAATGTGTGCGAAGGACACAAAAAATCATCTGCAAAAGGACATAGACATGCTAAGTGAGTGGGCACAAATTTGGCAGATGGAGTATAATGTTGGAAAGTGTGAGGTCATGCACTGTGACAGACAAAATCAAAGAGCAAGTTATTATGTAAATGGAGAAAGATTGCAAAGTGCCACAGTACAGCGGGACCTGGGGGTACTTGTGCATGAAACACAAAAGGATAGTATACAGGTACAGCAATTGATCAGGAAGGCCAATGGTATCTTGGCCTTTATTGCAAAGGGGATGGAGTATAAACGCAGGGAAGTCTTACTGCAGCTATATAAGGTATTGGTGAGGCCACACCTGGAATACTGCATTTCCATATTTACGAAAGGATATACTTGCTTTGGACGCAATTCAGAGAAGGTTCACTAGGTTGATTCTGGGGATAATTGGGTTGACTTATGAGGAAAGGTTGAGTAGATTGGGCCTCTACTCATTGGAATTCAGAAGAATGAGAGGTGATCTTATCAAAACGTATAAGATTATGAGGGAGCTTGAAAGGTGGATGCAGAGAGAATGTTTCCACTGATGAGGGAGACTAGAACTAGAGGGCACGATCTTAGAATAAGGGGCCGCCCATTTAAAACAGAGATGAGGAGAAATTTCTTCTCTGAGGGTTGTAAATCTGTGGAATTCGCTGTCTCCAAGAGCTATGGAAGCTGGGACATTGAATAAATTTCAGACAGAAATAGGCAATTTCTTAAACGATAAGGGGATAAGGGGTATGGGGAGTGGGCGGGGTAGTGGAGTTGACTCCATGATCAGATCAGCCATGATCTTATTGAATGGCGGAGCAGGCTCGAGGAGCCGTATGGCCTACTCCTGTTCCTATTTCTTATGTTCTTATGTTCTTAAGTACGGAGACCAAAATTATATGCAGTACTTTAGGTGTGGTCTCACCAATACCCGATACAGTTGTAGCAGGGCTTCTCTGCTTTTATACTCCATTCCCCTTGCAATAAAGGCCAACATTCCATTTGTCTTCCTGATTACTTGCTGTATCTATATACTAACTTTTTTTGTTCCATGCACAAGGACACCCAGTTCCGTCTGTACTGCAGCACTTTGCAATTTTTCTCCATTTAAAAAATAATTTGCTTTTCTATTCTGTCTGCCAAAGTGGATAAACTCTTATTTTCCCACATTACACTCCATCTGCCAGCTTATTGCCCATTCACTTTGCCTGTCTATTGACGCAATTTTCCCCAGTTATCTGCAACGTTTTTTTGGCGTGCCCCGCTTTTTTTGGCGTAAATTAAAATCTCCCAATTTCCTCAAAGTTTTTGTGCCAGCGTAACTCAGTTAGGTAAGATTTTTTTTAGGTTAGTATTTTATTGCATTAGACTTCATTTCTTTATTGAATGCCTAGCTTTCTGTTCTAAGCAAGCCTATTGCACATGCACAGACCAGGGTGTGGTCCTTACTAGGGCGTCGACCTTGGGGAGAGAGAGAGAAGAAAGAAGGTGTGAGTGCTGTCTTTTCTCCAGCTGTTTTGAGCTTCTTGCAAAGCTACAATTAAATTATGGGGTCAATATTGACAATGCCATACCTCGTACAAGACTTCTGCATGATTGTGCTGCGGAGAAGATTGATTTGGTAGCATCGCCTGAGGAACCTCAGAGCACATAGAATGATGGGCAGGAGGCCTTATCCACATCGGGTATATCGAGACAGGCGTTCATACCTGCACCTGAGTGATGCAAACTGTGTGAGAAGGCTGTGTTTCCACAAAGAAGTTGTAACCGAGATCTGTGAGTTAATAAAAGCAGACCTGCAATCTAGAAGCGTCAGGAAGACTGCTTTGTCAGTTGCAGTGAAGGTTACAGCTGCACTTTCATTTTATGCATCTGGATCATTCCAGGCCACAACTGGGGATGTGTGTGCCATTTCTCAATATGCAACACATATCTGCATTCGACAGGTGACTGCTGCACTATATGCTCGAAGGAATGACTACATAAAGTTCTCCATGACTGCCCAGGCGTAACAGGCATGTGGGCTTCGCCAGGATTGCTGGCTTCCCAAATGTACAGGGCTGCATTGATTGTTCCCACATCGCCTTGCGAGCACCTTTGGAGGATTCCGAGATGTACAAGAACGGAAAAGGCTTCCACTCCATGAATGTGCAGCTTGTCTGTGATGACATTCATTGCATCATGGCAGTTGATGCAAGATACTATGCGAGCAGCCATGATGCATTCATTCTACGTGAGAGCATTATATCTGCCATGTTTGAGCAGCAGCCAGAGGGCAGAGCTGGCTGCTGGGAGACAGAGGGTACGGCCTCGCCACCTGGCTCATGACACCACTACGTGTAACCCGGATGGAAGCTGAGCGGAAATATATGTCACACATTCCGACGCGCGGCATAATAGAGCGGATCATTGGCATCTTGAAGCAGCGTTTCCAATGCCTGGACCATTCCGGAGGCTACTTGCAATACTCCCCTGAGATTGTCGGTCAGTTCACTGTTGTGTGCTGCATGCTGCATAACTTAGCCATCATGAGGCAGCAGCAGCTGGTAGTAGAACACCCACCTGAGGTGAGAGTGGCTGATCATGAGGAGGAAGATGCAGATGACGAGGAGGAGGAAGATGAGGAAGCCATGCAACTACCTGAACCTGGAGTACAACGCCGTCGTGCCCCTTTAACAATTGTTCGAGCCTTGAGTCAGCAGCTCATCCGTGAACGCTTTGCTGCCCGAAGGCTCAGCGGCAACTGTTCCAAATGGACCACGTTTACTGTTCCTACATGTTTACGGACCTGTTCCGTAATGTTGTGTTGTGTTAATGGAACAAATAATGGAAATGATTCTTCTTTGGTTCAACAATTTTTGTTACTAATGGAACAAATAATGGAAATGATTCAGTTATAATTTAAAATATTTTTTATTCAAAAGTTTAACACTTGTTTGTACTTAATTTAACTTTCATAAAAATATTCTTGTATCAAATTTTAAAGTTTTCAATTAAGATCACTTACAAACTTTTACACGTAAATTTTACATAACTTACAAAAAACTTTTAATTTGAGAACAGTTACAACAGTAACAACAACAACAACAACAGCAAAGAAAGGCTGCACCTATCTCTCCTCCACCTTATTCTAAGACCACCCGCTGCACCTGGTCCTGGTGACTTTATCCCTGCCCGCAGGCGGTGGCGCAACGTTTCTCGGGTTGGTACCAAGCTTATTCTTTCAAGCATCTCGACGAATGTGCACTTCTTGATGGAGGTGCATGGGCAGGCGGTAATGTGGAAGGCCTGGTTTGGGCCTCTTCAGAGGCTGGTTTGGGGATTGGAGTGGGAATGATAGTTGATTCCGTCAATGGGCGTGGAATCTGCCCTGTTGCAGCAGCTACCTCCGACATTCCCTCCCTCATGTGCCCTGACAGTGTCTCAACTACCTGCAACATTCCCTCCATCATGTTTATCGACAGTGTATCAGCTACCAGCGACATTTCCTCCCTCATGTGCCCGGACAATGTTCCAATTTCTCGTGAGAGTGCTGTTACTTTTCCCGACAGTCCCAATACGTCATCACCCACTCCACTGATGGTGTCCAGGAGTGATCGCGTAAGGTCAATGCTCTCGACACTCATTGCCATCATCTGAAAAACATCTGTTACATCCTGCACCTCAGGAGAGGGCTGTCAAGCTCTCCTTCCCCTCCTCACATTGGGTGTGGCTCGTTGCATCCTACTGGGACCCGCTGCCTCGGACGGTGGGGCCCTGGGTTTGGCTCGCTGCACTGACTGGGACCCGCAGCCTCGGACGGTGGGGCCTTGGGTATGCCTCGGACTGTGCAAAACCATGGAGTGTCCCAACACTTATACCACTCAGGAAATGGGCTGGCACCTCAACGGGCGGCTCCTGCACCTCCACCAGAGTGAGTACAACAGTGGGGGCTACATCCATCCCCCTCCCCCTGCCCCTCCCGCTCCCCTCATCCCCATGCTCTTGGTCTGGAAGTTGGAATTGGAAGATGTCCTCTTCTTCAGCCTCGTCAGGGCCGGTCTCAAGTTCTGCAAAATATAACAGAACAGACAAATGGTTAGCCACAGAGGAGGGGGCAGGGTGGGCGGCATGAGTAGGCTCACACAGCACAGGCAGCAGGCTCATTTGAAGGACCATGATGAATGAAGCACATTGCATCAACCGAAGGGTAGCTGACAGAGACATTCCCATGAACTGAAGCATGGCTAGCCCGCAGAGTACCTGACATTTAGCAAAGCCACACCGTGGAATTTGCAGGACTTACCCTCTCCCTCGAGTGTGGGCCCAGCTTGTGCAGTGGCGGTTGCTTTTCTCCAGGCAGGACCCATCAAAGCAGCGACCCTGTCTTCCAAGTGTGTCAATGGGTGCAGATTTGCCGGGCCTCCTCCTGTTCGAGTTCTTTCTCTTTTGTTGTGTGCCACCTTCCGATGCAAAGATGAAAACATAACTTTTTACAGAGGGTGTCTTTCTGTTGGGTGGAACGTACAGCTGGTCACATTTACAATTGCAATACCAGTGAATAAATGAAAATATTACTTACACTAACTACTTGACCACTTCTTTTTGCACTGGCCTCCAGACCTCAGCGTGATCACCATTGCACAGTAATCTTCTGCAAGTTGGTTCCAGTGTTTCTTCATTTCTTCTGGTGAAACTTTTATGTGCCCTCTGCTGGTGTCCAGCTCATGCCATCTGGCCTCAATTCCAGTAGGCGCTAACGTGGCACAATGGCCTTTTTGCCTGTGGGCGGGTGGCAATGAGGCCTCAGGCGAAATTGCCCCTGAGATTTATGGGGATGAGTTGCCGGTAGCGCTGCGTCCCACGGTTAGTGCCCCGGGCCGGCGCGCAACAGGCGAGGACGTCACGCCATGCTCACCGATCCCTTTGCGTCCCACGGGGAAAATTGTCCCGCGGGCTGCGAGGCTGGCGCAGGCCAACATCAGCTCAAGCTTCACGGGTTGCTGACATTTGCCCGGGACGCCACTTAAAGGCAAGGCCGTGAGCGCCCCAGGCCGTCATTTTATTTTGTCAGCCAACTCCTGGGTTGGCCTAAAATGGTGGCCCTCGCCTCGCCCGGGCCGCCATCATGCAACCCGGCGACTCCCTTTTGGGTATCGTGCTCCTGGCCCGGCCAAGCGCATTCCTGATGGCCCAGTGGTGGTCACCAAAGGTTCTGCAGAGTGCACAACAGCCCTCTCCTTTAATCGAAGCTTCCGCATAGCGATAACCTGTTCAGCGCCATGCTGACACCCTGGGAGCATCACTCCAACAAGACAGGGTGCCTGAGACAGTGCTCCGCCTCGTTTGAGGGGGGAAAAGCCCAATTGCACACCGGGGACGGGACTTCTGTCCTGGGCAGTAAAAGTCTCGGGCCCGGAAGTTTACTATCCACAACTGGTGCGTGGGGAAATTTCGGCCCGCTAATGTTCCTCTCATCCTTATCCCACTTCTTATTCAATAGGTGTCAGCTGTGGCTCAGTAGGTAGCACACTTGCCTCAGAGTCCAAAAGTTGTGGGTTCACGTCCCACTCCAGGGACATGAGCCCAGAAATCTAGGCTGGCAGTGCTGCACTGCTGGAGGTGCTGTCTTTCGGATGAGATATTAAACTGAGACCCTGTCTGCTCTCTCAGGTGTCCTTGTCAATATTTATCCCTCAATCAACAATAGAAACCAGATTATCTGGTCATTATCACATTGCTGTTTGTGGGAGCTTACAGTGTGCAATTTGGCTGCTGCATTTCCCACATTACGACAGTGACTATACTTCAAAAGTGCTTTGGGATGTCCGGTGGTTGTGAAAGGTGCTATATAAATGCAAGTATTTCTTTTTAATATTTTTCCTGCTATCTAACTCACAAAAATCTATTTTTTAATATTAATTTTTAAACATGTTTTCCCATGTTTGTCTAATTTTCTCTCTCTCCAAGTATCCTCATTTCCACAATTTGTCTTGACTGAGGAAACAGCTTAGATGGATGCAAAATGATGCAATGTTTCATC
This sequence comes from Pristiophorus japonicus, assembly GCF_044704955.1. Classification (NCBI taxonomy): domain Eukaryota; kingdom Metazoa; phylum Chordata; class Chondrichthyes; family Pristiophoridae; genus Pristiophorus; species Pristiophorus japonicus. The sequence goes on from NC_091977.1 coordinate 257,653,754, forward strand.
TCACTCTACAATCAAGAAGTACGCTGATTGACTTACATTTATATAGCGCCTTTCGCAACCAGCAGACCTATCAAAGCACTTTACAGCCAATGAAGTACTTGAGGCGGGTGAGGTGTTCATTTGCCTTTTCAAGAGAAGATTTCACCTACATGATACATCCCAGAAGAGTACTGGCAAAGCTCATTATAGGTGGGTTTTCAAATGATCAGTTCAATGGATTCGATAATGAAAGATCAGCGGTAAAGTACTAACAAACTTACCTGCCTCTCTTTTTGCATTTGATGCAGTAAATGGCAAGACCAAGAGCCTCCACAGCCAGAAATACAGGCATAGCTGCTGAAATCACACTGAATTTCCATGCCTGAAGACCAAAAGTAGAGACCTCCGATGGATTAATACCTGTGCAGACAAAATAACAAAGTAGTCTGAAGATTAGAGTTGATCTGTGGGTCTTTTTATTTTGATGCAGTTTCAATAGTAGACTTCAAATAATTTGGGTTTCTGCTATTCTAATTTTGGACAGCAAGCCAATTTGAAAATTCTGAGAGGGTGGATCTCTGAGATCTCATCCTTATTTTCAAATCCCTCCATGACCTCACCCCCCCCTCCCTATCTCTGCAATCTCCTCCAGCCCCACAACCCACCACCCCCACCGAGATATTTGCCTTCTTCCAATTTTGGCCTGTTGTGCATCCTCAATTTAAATCACTCCACCATCGGCGGCAGTACCTTCAGTTGACAAGACCCTAACCTCTGTAGTTCCTTCCCTTAACTTCTCCACCTCTCTGTCTCTCTTTCCTCCTTTAAGACGTTCCATAAAACCTATCTCTCTGTCCTCATATCTCCTTATGTGGCTTGGTATCAAAATTTGTTTGATAACACTGGATGTTTTACTACTTTAAAGGCGATATATTAATACAAGTTGTTGTTGTACTGAGTCCGCAGTGTGGAGCCACTGTATGCACTGAGTTCACTGTATTAGGTATCATGTATATGAAAGTTGGTGACTGGTTGGAGGTTCTTTATTGCTGAGTGGAAGGATGGGTATAGATGGTCTTGAGGAGTGTTACTGTGCTGGTGGGGTTTATGGTGAGGGAAAGGAATCGGTCATCTGAAGCATTGAGCAATTAATTGCTGGTACAGAGCTCTGGCCAAAGACAGATGCAGTCACCATCCCTCCTATGCTGTGTTCTCACCATCATCCGAGTCTGCATCATCAGATTGGGAAAGACTTCTTGATGTGCTGGCTCCATATGCAGTCCATGACAACCTGAGATTCTCTGCGGCATGTATGCAGAAAGCCCCCCAGACCTGTCCACGCAGTGAAGCTGTTAGGTCAGGAGCCCAATGGTGTGCTCGAGCGGTGCTCTGTTCTGTGGGTGAGTGCAGGTCACATACTGGTATCACGAGCCATCTGTCCAGAGGGTAGTTCTTGTCCCCGAGTGTAATGGATGCACCTCTGAGTATGCTCACAAGTGTGTAGAGCTGTTGGAGGCATGGCCTATTCACTTGGAGCAGCGAGCCTGTGGAGAGAGGAGATCTTGCAAGTGATCCTGCCTGGAAACCTGTGTGTACACCCAGGGGCGAGGAGGAAGCGGCCTTCTGAATTCAAACACATGGAGGAAGAGGAGGAGAGCAGGAACTGCTTTTACAACACTGCTTCAGAGAGTTGGAGAGAGGGGGAGAAAAGAACAAACATCAACAATCTGAAAAAACAACATCCAGTGTGGAAGGAGGGAGAGGCATTATCTACAATCTTCCACAGGTGGGTGTATATTGGTGCACTCCCTAAAAAGACTTTGTTTTATCGGTGGGGGGAGGAAAGAAGATATTCTTGAGGGCCAGAACATCGCGGGGGGTGCGTGTAGGGCTCTTGCCCACAGCTAGGCCCCACACACCACTAAAGTACCCCTTCCCCATTGCCTGGCCCGGGTTAGCTGGAGCTGCCTGGATGAAGACCTGTTAATCAATTAACATAGTTGGAGTACTGTGCCTGGGTGGTTCCAGCTGCCCCAGGTGAAGACATCTTCTCCCCCCACCCGAAGACCATTTAATAAGACTGTGTTTTGTTTATCATCTGGGGAGTGTACCCCAGCAAACACCCACCCAGACCTGCTCTCACAGCTTCCCTCTTTCCCACCCCCTTCTCCTTCTCACTCTCTCTCCCCTCCCTCTCTGAGAGCCCCTTTCTCCTGTTAATTAAAACAAGTTACTGAATAAGACAACTGAGCAGAGGGAAAAGGCCCCTCCCCAAATCATTAAGTACAGGAAATGTGTGCCTTATTAAGAGCTCCTGCTGTTCAACATTTAGGAGGCCAATTAAGACCTATCAGGCCTGTGACTTTCGGGTGAGTGTTGCCCTTAAACGGACCCCATAATGTTGACCCCATCTACGCCCGTGGCAGGGCCAGCAAGGACTTATGCAAACGTGGCATCCGCAGCCACGGCGCCTCCTGCACCTCCTGCTGCCCTGCCACCATTCAAACTCATAACAAAAAAACATGGGGTCAAGAGCTACATTCACCCTAACATGAGCATCAAGGAGTGCGTGCGGGCAATGGCTGGGGAGGTTGGCCCCTCGGCCATTGTTGCAGCCTCCAAGATGTCCGGGAAGGCCGTGTTCTTCCTGGGGTCGGAGCAGGTGGTGTCCCTGGGCCTTGAAAAGGGGCTCACGGTGGGTGGGACGTTCCTGTCGGTGGACCCTCTCGAGGCCACTGCGCAGAGGGTCATCATTTCCAACGTCCCGCCCTTTGTTCCCGCTAAGCTCCTCTTCCCCCACCTACATCAACTGGGGGAGGTAAGGTCGGGGGTCAATCCCATGCCGCTTGGCCTCAGGGAGGCCAGCCTCCGTCACGTGTTCTCCTTCCGCCACCAGCTTTTTGTCCAGCTGGCGCGGGAGGAGACGACAGAGGGAGCCTTTAATGTGGTCCATGAGGGGACCGCTTACTGCGTCTTCTGGATGTCGGACGGCGTGCGGTGCCACGCCTGTAGGAGGTGGGACACGTTCGCAAGAACTGCCCCGCCTCCAAGGCCGCAAAAACACCTAAGGCGGCCAAGAATGGCGCCGCCGCCACCCCCTCCCCCTAGTACCGTCCACGTGCTGAAAGCCGTAGGTGCGCGGGCATCGTCGGAGGCCTTTGTCTTCATGGCCTCCGGCGGCGGGGAGGGAATGCGTCCGGTCGCAAAGAAGGCGCAGCGGAAAAATAAACAACTTGAGGCGGTTCCCCTCAGTGTGCCAGACAACCCCATCACCGCGCTCGGCCAACCCGTCACTGGTGAGCGCGGGGTATCTCGAACCCTTGACCGCTACCGCGGAGCGCTTACCACCCGCGGTCGGGCTCGGGCACGGGCAAAACAAATCGAAGGGGGGAGCGGAGCCGGAGGCCTCGGCAGACAGGCCTCCCTGCCTCCGCGCCACCCCAGTCAAAAAAGGAGGCACCGCTCCAATGAGGCGGGGGAGGAACAACATCCCTCTGTGGAGGAGTTGGTGCCCGCCGCAAGTCTCGCGTCCCCCACCAGGAGGGTGAAGAATCCCAACCTTTGCCCCTGACTTTGGAGACGGGGAACTTGGAGGAACTTGGAGCGGTACTTCGCCCTGGGTTCTCCATGTTCCCCGGTGCCTGGGGCGGAGAGGGACCCCCTTCTGCAGCCACTTCCTGGCCCGGCATCCCAAGAAAAAGAGCCCAGGGTGGAATCCTCTGCCGACGATCCTGGGGGTGGGATCGGGGCAGAGCTAGGGCCGGATGGAGCAGCCAGGCCGTTTGCCGTATCTCGTGTGGTCGACAGACCGGCTGCTGGCAGCGATCTCCCGGAGGGGGACTCGGTGGAGGGCACGGGACAAGATCTGGAGTCCATCGCCAGTGAGGTGGTGGATCTCCTCTTGCCCGCCGCTGAGTCCCCCCTCATTCCTGTAAAGGAGCTCCGGGACTTTATGGTCCAAAGCCAGGGTCGTCACAATCGAGCCCATCAGGCCCTGGACAAATGGTCCGAGCTGGCGCTGGTCATCAGGTCCGTCCGCGCTGCCACTAAAACCATGGCCGCGGGCGGGCCCTTATCAAAATCACAAAGCCTTGAGCTGCGCCGGCTCAAAACGTTCCTCACTGGGTTGCTGAGGGAGCGGAGGTCCACAAACGACTCCACTCCCCGACCCCCCCCCCCGCCTCACAATAGGTTAAGTTGGAGGTTGCACTATGCTTTTGCTATGAAGATAACCATAGCCAGCCTCAACATCAACGGCGGCAGAGAGGCACGCCGTAGATTTAACAATTTTTCGCTCCTGCAGAAGGGAAATATGCAGTGTGCTTCCTGCAAGAAACCCACACCGTTCCGGGAGACGAGGTCACGTGGCTCCTGGAATAGCAAGGAGAGGTCCGCATGAGCCACCTCACTGCCACTTCTTGTGGGGTGGCTATCTTGCTGGCCCCACATTTTCAGCCGGAGATCTTGGGGTCAAGGAGCCTGTGCCCGGCTGCTTGCTCCATGTCACGGTTCGCCTCGATCGAGAAGTTGAGGGACCTGGTCGGGTCCTTCAACTTGATGGACGTCTGGCGAAAACTCTATTCCGACTCCAGCGCCTTTACTTGGGTGAGGCCTGGAGTAGGATGGTCCAGAATCGACTGCCTTTACGTGTCTCGGGCGTACGTCTCCCGCGTTCCGGCAGCCTCCATGCGGCCGACGCCGTGCTCGGACCACCACCTGGTGTGGGCGGAGCTCGCTTCGCTCCGCGCGAGGACGGTGTCCGCGTACTGGCATTTTAACAACCTGCTGCTGAAGGACAAGCGGTTCCAGGACTCGTTCCGTCGTTTCTGGGCTGACTGGAGAAGGAAGCAGGGGGGGCTTCCCCTCCTTGAGATTATGGTGGGATGTGGGCAAGGCTCACGTCCGTGTCTTCTGTCAAGAGTATGCGAGGGGGTCGACCAAGAGGCGGGCGGCCAGAGAGTGGCGCCTAGAAAAGGAGGTGCTCGACCTGGAATCCTGTCTCGGTCAAGTCGTCGAGGACCCGGCCCTGCGGACGGTGTACGAAGTGAAGAAGGCCGCGCTGAAGGACCTGCAGCTCATCGGGTCCCGAGGCGCGTTTGTGAGGTCGCGGATCCGGTTCCTGCGGGACCTGGACCGTGTCTCCCCCTTCTTCTACTCGCTGGAAAAAAGACAGAGTGTCCGAAAGCAGCTCTTAACGCTGCTGGCCGACGATGGCTCTCTTCTCTCGGATCGGAGGGCGTCAGCAACAAGGCCCGAGAATATTATCAGGCTCTGTTCTTTCCGGAGCCATCCAGCGAGGAAGCGCATAGAGATTTGTGGGAGGACCTGCCGAAGGTCGGCCCGGAGGGCGCTGAAAATCTGGAAGCTCCGCGACGCCTGGTGGAGCTGACTGGCGCCCTCGACCAGCTCTCGAGAAAAAGACCCGGGACTGGACGGGCTGACCGTGGAGTTCCACAGGGCGTTCTGGGACGTCCTGGGGGGCGACTACGTGTGGGTCCTGGGGGAAAGTCTGGCGACCGGGGAGATGCCTCTCTCTTAGCGCAGGGCAGTCATTGTCCTGCTGCCTAAGAAGGGTGATCTCCGCCTACTTAAGAACTGGCGCCCGGTCTCCCTCCTCAGCACGGACTACAAAATCTTCGCTAGGGTGATGTCTGCTCGCCTTGGCGCCGTGCTGGTCCACATGATCCACCCCGACCAGTCCTACACGGTCCCGGGCCGGACAATCCACGACAACATCCATCTGGTCCGGGACCTCATCCATCATTCCCAGGAGGCTGGTCTGTCGGTCGCCTTCCTATCTCTCGACCAAGAGAAGGCGTTCGACAGGGTGGATCACGACTATCTGCTCGGAACTCTGCGCGCTTTCGGGTTTGGGAGACATTTTGTCGCTTTTGTACGCCGCCGCGGAGTGTCTGATTAAGGTTAATGGGGCTTTGACGGCGCCCCTTCGCTTTGGGAGAGGGGTGCGCCAGGGATGCCCCATGTCCGGCCAGTTATACGCCGTTTGCGTGGAGCCTTTCCTGCGCCTCTTGCGGACGAGGTTGACGGGACTGGCTCTGCAAGGGCCGGGCGTGGAAGTCTTCCTCTCGGCTTACGCCGATGATGTGCTCCTCATGGTTGAGGATCCCGGTGACCTGCAGAGGATGCGTGAGTGCCAGGAGATTTACTCGGCCGCATCCTCCGCCAGAATCAACTGGGAGAAATGTTCCAGACTCCTGGTGGGTCAGTGGCGGGTGGACTCCCTGCCGGAGGAGCTCAGGCCTTTTGCCTGGAGCACGACCCATCTCCTCTATCTGGGAGTCTACCTTAGCCCAGACGAGGAAGCCTGGCCGGCGAACTGGCAAGAGCTGGAGGCCAAGGTCGCCGCTCGCCTAGAGCGCTGGACAGGACTGCTCCGAGTGCTGTCCTACAGGGGTCGAGCGCTAGTCATAAACCAGCTGGTGGCCGCTATGCTGTGGTACCGGCTGGTCACTTTGACCCCTCCCCATGCGTTTGTCGCCAAGATACAGAAGAAGATACAACAGGAAGCACTGGGTCTCTGCTGTGGTCTTGAGTCTCCCTCTTAGGGAGGGCGGTCAGTCGTTGGTGTGCGTTAGCACCCAGCTAGCGACTTTCCGTCTTCAGACCCTGCAGAGATACCTTTACGTTGAGCCCCCTCCAAGGTGGCATGCTCTGGCGATGTATTTCTTCCGCCAGCAGTACAGCCTCAATTATGACACGCAGCTCCTCTTTGTGAGCCTGGGGGGCATCAGGACTGCCATCCAGGAGCTGCCTGTCTTTTTCCAGGAACTCATCAAGGTCTGGAACAAAGCGCAGCTCTTCACCGTCTGGAGTGGCGGCTGTCCTGCAGGAGCCACTGCTCAGGAATCCGTATCTCCACGACCGAGGTTTTAGGTGGCAGGCGGACGAGAGAGCTGTGGCTGGTGAGGTGACCAGAGTCAGGGACCTACTCGATGGTGGAGGAGCGGGCTGGATGGCGCCAGACGTGCTGGCACGGCGCCTAAATTCGGCCGACGTCTGCCGCGCAGCTAATGCCATCGAGTCGCTAAAAACAGCGCTGGGCCCTGACTCCGTTAGGTGTGTCGAGGAGGCTCAAGCACGTGGGGAGATCCCGTCCGAACTGACCCCCATCCGGACGGAATTCCTCATCGGCACCAAACCGCGAAACCTCCCTCGGGAGCCGGTGTCTCACAACTTGAGCCGCCTCGGGGAAATCCCCTCCGTGCCTTTCAGTTCTACGCGGAGGGGTATCCTGTACGGGCTGCTCCTGCACACTCTCCACCTTGCCATCCTCGTCTGCCGTCCGGACACGCCATGGCGCACCATCTTGCCGTCCGGAGGAGGCGGGGGTCCCCGATGGAGTGCACTCTACGCGGGAGTCCTCCCACTGTTTTTCGGGGACTTGGCCTTGAGGGTGGTGCATGGAGCAGTCCCGTGCAACAAATTTTTAAGCGGTTCACGGGCTCCCAGGCCGCCTGCAATTTCTGCGGTCTGAAGGAGTCCGTGTTCCATGTTTTTATTGAATGTACAAGGTTGCAGCCCCTGTTCCACTATTTAAAGGGGCTGCTCCTGAAATTCTGGCTGCACTTCAGTCCCACACTCCTGATCTTTGGGCACCCTGTGCGGAGGGGAGCGGGTAGGTCCAAAGGCGTCCTCGTAGGACTGCTCCTGGGCACGGCCAAGGGTGCCATCAGCCGGTCCAGGCAGCGGGCGGTCGAGGGGGTCGTTCAGCCTGACTGCCTGCCTCTCTTCCATGCATACATCCGGGCCAGAGATGGAGCACGCGGTGTCCACCCATACGCTCGCAGCCTTCCACGAGAGGTGGGCGCCGGAGGAACTGGAGTGCATCGTTACCCCTGGCAACCAAATTTTAATTTGATTTTATATGTTTTAAAATTTAATTTGTTTTAATTGCCGGTTTTAGTGTCCCCCTCCCCTTTTATAGAGGGCACTTGTATATATATATATCTGTGGTTTTACTGCCCAAAAAAAATCATAAAAATCACCAAAAAAACCCCAAAAAAGGGCACGTGAAAAGTGTTTGGAGTGTCCCCCAGATTTAACGTTTATTTTGCTTCCCTAAAAGAGTTGTAGAGCTGTTGATTTGGGAGTGGCTTAGCCAATCACGTGATGTTCACAAGAAAACCCACCCAGTTGGGGATCAGGGGATCCATGATGAGGTAGGTTTTTGTAAGCCTGGTGGATGAACCGGTAATGTGTCATGTGATTGTTAAACCTTTTGCTAATAAACCAACTAGTTCTTATTAGCAATGAATTGCTATGAATTCTTAAGCAAAGAACCCATGAAGCAAATACATTACAGCGAGTGGCCAGCCTCAGATGTGTTGAGCTGGGTCATGTCGATGATGAACTGGCATAGAATGTATGTATCCTGACAGCTGCCAGGAACCTGGGTACATGATTCATTGGTGGGAATCGTTCACCAACTAAACATTGATGGAGTGATAGTCATTCATATTCTTGAAGGTGGCTGGTTGATTGGAAGCTGCCCTCATGGCTACATGCATGCATCAAGGACAGCCTGCACTTGTCAGAAGCCTGCTATTGCAGCAAAGTCCACAAGCCTATTCTGATGACTTCTGGCATCCATGCAGAATGTAATGAAGCCATCTGTGATCTGATTGATGTCGGCACGGATAGAAAACTGACATATGTGACTGAAGTCACTTGCAGCCTGAAATGAGCTTGAGGCAAAAAAAAAGGGCTATAGTCAGCGGTGGCTCAGTGGGTAGCACACTCGCCTGTGAGTCAGAAGGTTGTGGGTTCGCCACTCCAGGGACTTGTGCAGTGCTGAGGGAGTGCTGCACTGTCAGAGGTGCCTTTTTTCAGACGAAACATTAAAACGAGCTCCCGTCTGCCCACTCATGTGGATGTAAAAGATCCCATGGCACTATTTCAAAGAAGAGCAGGGAAGTTATCCCCGGTGTCCTGGCCAATATTTATCCCTCAATCAACATAATGAAAACAGATCTGGTCATTATCACATTCTGTTTGTGGGAGCTTGCTTGTGCACAAATTAGCTGCCGTGTTTCCTACATTACAACAGTGACTACACACCAAAAGTACTTTGTTACCTGTAAAGCGTTTTGAGATGTCCGGTGGTCATAAAAGGCGCTATATAAATGCAAGTCTTTTTTTATAATCACTTTGACTGCCACAGGAAATATGTGGACAGCTGGGAGAGTGGGCGGCAGGACTTGATGTAAGAGGGTGCGGGGATCTGTAACAACCTCTTCAGAAGTGTAGACTCCTGATGCACTGCTCCTCAGAAAATTGAAGGTAACTTACTCTGGGCTGAGAGGCACTAGGCCGGGTAATGATGCCTGCAAGCAGCCCTGCTAATATGTGGTCTCCTCAGAGGCTCAATTGCAGCTCCTTGAGGGTCCCCAGCCTGCTACTGCTGCTCCTAGTGCTCCAATTGCTTCTCTTCCCTCAACCGCACAAGAGGGTACAGGCTGGCTCCCATCTTGAGTCCCATGCTTCTGGAGGGTGTAGAAGCAGATTAGTAGTGTACATCAAATGCAAAGACTCCTGAAGAAATCTAGCCAAGCCAATTGCACACAGATATTACTGATCTGAGTGCTTGCAGGTGATTAATTGGTTCCAATTGCCATTTCATGCCTTTTTAAAAATATTCATTCCTGGGATGTGGGAGTGCCGCAGGGATCAGTGCTGGGACCCCAACTATTTACAATCGATATTAACGCCTTGGATGAAGGGACTGAGTGTAACGTAGCCAAGTTTGCTGACGTTACAAAGATGGGAGGAAAAGCAATGTGTGAGACACAAAAAACCTGCAAAAGAACATAGACTGGCTAGATGAGTGGGCAAAAATTTGGCAGATGGAGTATAATGTTGGAAAGTGTGAGGTTATGCACTTTTGCAGAAAAAATAATCAAAGAGCAAGTTATTATTTAAATGGAGAAAAATTGCAAAGTGCTGCAGTACAGCGCGACCTGGTGCATAAAACACAAAAGGATAGTATGCAGGTACATCCAGTGATCAGGAAGGCCAATGGAATCTTGGTCTTTATTACAAAGGGGATGGAGTATAAAAGCACGGAAGTCTTGCTACAGTTATACAGGGTATTGGTGAGGCCACACCGAGAATACTGCGTTCGGTTTTGGTTTCCATATTTACGAAGGGATATACTTGCTTTGGAGGCAGTTCAGAGAAGGTTCACTAGGTTGATTCCGGATATGAGGGGTTTGACTTATGAGGAAAGGTTGAGTAGTTTGGGCCTCTACTCATTGGAATTCAGAAGAATGAGAGGTGATCTTATCGAAACGTATAAGATTACGAGGGGCTTGACAAGATGGATGCAGAGAGGATGTTTCCACTGATGGGGGAGACTAGAACTAGGGGTCATAATCTTAGAATAAGGGGCCACCCTTTTAAAACTGAGATGAGGAGGAATTTCTTCTCTCACAGGGTTGTAAATCTGTGGAATTTGCTGCCTCAGAAAGCTGCAGAAGCTGGGTCATTGAATAAATTTAAGACAGAGATAGACAGTTTCTAAACTGATAAGGGGTTATGGGGAGCTGACAGGGAAGTGGACCTGAGTCCATCATCAGATCAGCCATGAATGTATTAAATGGCGGAGCAGGCTCCAGGGGCCGTATGGCCTACTCCTGCTCCTAGTTCTTATGTTTCATGTGGGTGTCACTGGCAAGGATACCATTTATTGCCCATCCCTTATTGGCCTTGAGAAGGTGGCGGTGAGCTGCCTTCTTGAACTGCTGCAGTTCTTGTGTTGAAGCTGCTCCCATACTACTGTTAGGGAGGGAGGTCCAGGATTTTAACCCAGCGAGGATGAAGGAACGGCAATATATTTCCAAGTCAGGATAGTATGTGACTTGCAGGAGAACTTGGAGGTGGTGGTGTTCCCATGCGCCTGCTGCCCTTGTCCTTCCAGGTGGTGGAGGTACTGTCGAAGAAGCCTTGCCGAGTTGCTGCAGAGCATCTTGTAGATGGTACACACTGCAGCTACGGTGCGCCGGTGGTGGAGGGAGTAGATGTTTAAGGTGATGGATTGGGTGCCAATCAAGTGGGCTGCTTTGTCCTGGATGGTGTCGAGCTTCTTGAGTGTCGATGGAGCTGCAGTCATCCAAGCAAGTGGAGAGTATTCCATCACACTCCTGACTTGTGCCTTGTAGATGGTGGAAAGGCTTTGGGGAGTCAGGAGTTGAGACACTCACCACAGAATATTCAGCCTCTGACCTGCTCTTATGGCCACAGTATTTACATGGTTGGTCCAGTTAATTTCTGGTCACTGGAGACACCCCCCCCCCCTCCCAGGATATTGATGGTGGGGGATTTGGCGATGGTACTGCCGTTGAATGTCAAGGAGCAGTGGTTAGAATCTTGCTTGTTTGAGATAGTCATTGCCTGGCACTTCTGTGGTGTGAATGTTACTTGCCACTTATCAGCCCAAACCTGAAAGTCATCCAAGTCTTGCTGCATGCAGCCATGGACTGCTTCATTATCTGAGCAGTTGCGAATGGCACTGAACATTGTGTAATCATCAACGAACATCTCCACTTCTGACCTTATGATGGAGGGAAGATGATTGATGCAGCAGCTGAAGATGGTTGGGCCTAGGACACTGCCCTGAGGATCTCCTGCAGTGATGTCCTGGGGCTGTGATGATTGACCTCCAGCCATCTTCCTTTGTGCTCGGTATGACTCCAGCCAGTGCACTGGGCAGCTTCAGTGCAGCATGCTGTTTTCACTTTGATGGGTAATAGTGGTGACGGTGTCCTATTGACATAATAGGATCTCTATTTACATACATTATTGAGGTTTCTGCCACCTTTAGGCAGTGCGTGGGCCTTTCTGGTGAAATGGCGGAGGGCAGGATTTGAGCAGGAAAAATGCGGTAAGTGCAGCACTCTGATTTCAGCAGAACATACCTCCTGTTTAAAGGTCAGCACCTATAATAAACAGTTAGCAATTAGAATATGGAATAATTAGAACCAGGATTATCACTACAGTTTAGAAAAGCTTATCACTCCAACCACTGCCGGGATTATTACTCTTGATCATCTCTCTACAGGCTGGCAATGGTATATAACACTTAAAATGGGAAGGAATGGATATGCTAAATTGAATTCATTGAGTTTCCACAAGGGGTCAGCAGGTTGACCCTGTGAGTAGTTGAGCATTACCTGGTCTCGGCCTATGCTTTGGTAGCTGTTCTCAGATTGGGTGCTGGCACGGGTGCTACGATTAGGTTCAGCGTCCCTTGGTTAATTCAACAAAAAAATCATCCAGGTTATGTGCACCTGATTATTGTTGAGCAAATTCTACGGCAAGTGTGTGTGTGTGTGCATGGACAAGGAGTGAGGACAGGGTCAGGCTTGGCTGTAATACAAAAGCAAAATACTGTGAATGTGGAATCTGGAATAAAAACAGAAAATGTGGATATCTCAGCAGGTCAGGCAGCATCTGTGGACAGGAAGCAGTGTTAACGTTTCGGGTCGATGACAGGTTCTGACGACGGGTCATCGACTGGAAACGTTAACTCTGCTTCTTCTCCACAGATGCTGCCTGACCTGCTGAGATTTCCAGCATTTCCTGTTTTTATTTCAGGCTCGGCTGTGTTGCTCTTCCCCGACAGTTGAGTAATCTGTTGATACTGTCAAATCTTGCACTCGAAGACCAGCTGCTTGGATGAAGGATCAGAGGTGTCTGTAGAACCATATCAGAGCAGGGAGACAACCAAAAGGAGTCAATGTCTTCAGGACAGGGTGGGTGGAGGAATGAGTGGGAGAGATTGGTGGAAAAATGTAATTGGAAAAAAATATAACAGCCTGGAATTCCCTCAGTCGTCTTTACATCGATGTTGCTGACGGAAACTACGCCCAAATTTCATAGAAACATAGAAACATAGAAAATAGGTGCAGGAGTAGGCCATTCGGCCCTTCGAGCCTGCACCGCCCTTCAATGAGTTCATGGCTGAACATGCAACTTCAGTACCCCATTCCTGCTTTCTCGCCATAGCCCTTGATCCCCCTAGTAGTAAAGACTACATCGAACTCCTTTTTGAATATAGTTAGTGAATTGGCCTCAGCAACTTTCTGTGGTAGAGAATTCCACAGGTTCACCACTCTCTGGGTGAAGAAGTTTCTCCTCATCTCGGTCCTAAATGGCTTACCCCTTATCCTTAGACTGTGACCCCTGTGACCCCTACGCCAACTTTCCTACGCCAGATCCTAAAAGCCAACGTAAAACAAGCAGAAATGCAGTGCACCCAATTGCTGGAAATAGCGTGAGTTTCAATTGGTGTCTGCTACCTTCTGCCATGCGCTTCAATCTCAGAGTCTCTTGACTCTGCTGCACCTCTTCCTCTTTCATTATTATGCACAACAGGAGTATTCCCGTTGGGAAATCATTCCAACAACAATAGTCCTACTGAACGCATGGGAGGGATGTGGGGACCTGATAAATTTTGGGTGCAGGGAGACGATAACACTTTTGTTAATTATAGAGCAAATGTCCATAAAGTAAATGAAAAAAAACGCAAAGAAAGTCACTATGAAGCTCCAGAAATCTCAGTTACGGTGATTCAGGATGTGCCACGCCTAATTTTTTAGGCATTTATTTATGGCTGTTCAGAACTGGTTGAGTGCATGAAACTCACATTCTCTGGTCTTTACATAGGAGGCAGATCTATGTTAATGAGCTAAGCAAAGTTTTGGTGGACATAACTTGGGAGTGATGCAAAAGAGCAATGAAATTCATGTGCAATGAGGTTCCAGCACAAAACAGGCGTAAATTGTTTATGCACAAATTTCATTGTTAAAAAATGGGCACAATTTGGCTCTTATGCCAAAAATTATAAGGAAATTTATACCTGCAAAATAAATAAAAATTAAGGGAAGGTCCGAATACTTACTCCAACAGTATCCTTTGTCATTAGAGCTGAACCAGGCTGAGAAGCAGGAGTTTTACATACAATTGGGTTAATAATTGTTTTCAGTCATATTATTGTCTGGCTTTTTAATGCCCAAAAGGAAAAGTCGGCACATGCAGAAGATATGGTCGGATGTTAAATGACGAGTGCATCAGCGAACTAAACAAGCTATCAGTTAGTATAAATGTCAGAAGTTCACATTTATTTAGGTCAAGCTAACTCAACGTGAATGTGTTCCCTGTGGGGGTTGTGGAATCAATTAGGCATCTGACTTGATCACACAGCAGTCTTTGTGATACATCAGGTTTTGTGTTCCAGAAGCTCAGTTAGTCAGAACCCTGTATTTATGGTAAGATTCTTTTATGTTTAAAACTGGTCGTTGAACTTTCATCTGAAAGCTAGAAGACTTGTGACAGTAAAAGGGTTTTGTTAGATAACAGTTTTTGACATTTTATAATTATATTTTTATTAACTATTAAGTTAGATTTCCTTCAGGATTTTAATTAAATTTAATTGAAAATGTATCTTAAAACCCTTAAACATGCAACTTGTTACAATCCGAGATAGCATCCCTCCAAAATAAAGAACTTGCATTCATATAAACCCCAATGTTAACACTGGGTGGGCATCGAGTGGGTGGGGGCTGAGGGAAACTATCCTGATCACAGCATCATGCAGTCTTAATTCTTAGGCCTCATCTGCACATCCCTGGTCAGTTGCCCAATGGAAACTAGCGGGAAGCAGTAAGTGGCCAGTGGGTGGGAGCAGAATGTTGGGCAGGAGGCCGCTCCAATCAATAGCTAAATGATGATAACCATAGGTAAATTGGGATTAAGTTACAGGGGATGTTTACCATACTAGAAAATCTCTAGCAAGGCAGGAGTTCTTTCCCCCTCATACCGAATAGCTGGAATTTCAGCTTTGATGATTTCAGGGCGTAATGACAGTGGGGCGGTAAAGTTTGCCTCCAAGAACAGTTTGCGCCTCGGTAAGTAAAATTGGGCAGCTGGGCCCTGAGTCAGGGAGCGCAGCACTAAGGGAGGCATTGCATACCTTTCTTGGGCATTAACACACTGGTTGCGACACGGTGCGAGTTTTGACTTCAGCCAGACCCGTACGTCCCAAAGCGTGCCCCACAGTAAACACCTCGGAAATCAGGCAGTGCAACGACACCAACAGGGGAGAGGAAATGTTTTTTTCCTCCTCCGGCGTCATGGAGTGCTCCTGGCCCAGCTCTTTCTGCTTTCTCTCCATACCCTTTAATCCCTTTAGCCGTAAGGGCCATATCTAACTCCCTCTTGAATACATCCAATGAACTGGCATCAACAACTCTCTGCGGCAGGGAATTCCACAGGTTAACAACTCTCTGAATGAAGAAGTTTCTTCTCATCTCAGTCCTAAATGGCCTACCCCTTATCCTAAGACTGTGTCCCCTGGTTCTGGACTTTGCCAACATCGGGAACATTCTTCCCGCATCTAACCTGTCCCGTCCCGTCAGAATCTTATACGTTTCTATGAGATCCCCTCTCATCCTTCTAAATTCCAGCGTATAAAGGCCCAGTTGATCCAGTCTCTCCTCATATGTCAGTCCAGCCATCCCTGGAATCAGTCTGGTGAACCTTCGCTGCACTCCCTCAATAGCAAGAACGTCCTTCCTCAGATTAGGAGACCAACACTGAACACAATATTCCAGGTGAGGCCTCACCAAGGCCCTGTACAATTGCAGTAAGACCTCCCTGCTCCTATACTCAAATCCCCGAGCTTATGAAGGCCAACATGCCATTTGCCTTCTTCACCGCCTGCTGTACCTGCATGCCAACTTTCAATGACTGATGAACCATGACACCTAGGTCTCGTTGCACCTCCCCTTTTCCTAATCTGCCGCCATTCAGATAATATTCTGCCTTCATGTTTTTGCCACCAAAGTGGATAACCTCACATTCATCCACATTATACTGCATCTGCAATGCATTTGCCCACTCACCTAACCTGTCCAAGTCACCCTGCAGCCTCTTAGCATTCTCCTCACAGCTCACACCGCCACCCAGTTTAGTGTCATCTGCAAACTTGGAGATATTACACTCAATTCCTTCATCTAAATCATGAATGTATATTGTAAAGAGCTGGGGTCCCAGCACTGAGCCCTGCGGCACTCCATTAGTCACTGCCTCCCATTCCAAAAAGGACCCGTTTATCCTGACTCTCTGCTTCCTGTCTACCAACCAAATTCTCTATCCACACCAGTACATTACCCCCAAGACCATGTGCTTTGATTTTGCACAACAGTCTCTCATGTGGGACCTTTTCAAAGGCCTTTTGAAAGTCCAAATACACCACATCCACTGGTTCTCCCTTGTCCACTCTACTAGTTACATCCTTAAAAAAGATTTGTCAAGCATGATTTCCCTTTCATAAATCTATGTTGACTTGGACCGATCCTGTCACTGCTTTCTAAATGTGCTGCTATTTCATCCTTAATAATTGATTCCAACATTTTCCCCACCACTGATGTCAGGCTAACCGGTCAATAATTACCTGTTTTCTCTCACCCTCCTTTTTTAAAAAGTGGTGTTACATTAGCTACCCTCCAGTCCATAGGAACTGACCCAGAGTCGATAGACTGTTGGAAAATGATCACCAATGCATCCACTATTTCGAGGGCCACTTCCTTAAATACTCTGGGATGCAGACAAACAGGCCCCGGGGATTTATCAGCCTTCAATCCCATCAATTTCCCCAACACAATTTCTTGCCTAATTTAGGATATCCTTCAATTCCTCCTTCTCACTAGACCCTCGTACATCCGGAAGGACATTTGTGTCTTCCTTCGTGAAGACAGAACCAAAGTATTTGTTCAATTGGTCTGCCATTTCTTTGCTCCCCATTATAAATTCACCCGAGTCTGACTGCAAGGGACCTATGTTTGTCTTCACTAATCTTTTTCTCTTCACATATCTATAGAAGCTTTTGCAGTCAGTTTATATGTTCCTGGCAAGCTTCCTCTCATACTCTATTTTTCCCCTCCTAATTAAACTCCTCTGCTGAATTCTAAATTTCTCCCAGTCCTCTGGTTTGTTGCTTTTTCTGGCCAATTTATATACCTCTTCCTTGGATCTAACACTATCCTTAATTTCCCTTGTTAGTCACGGTTGAGCCACCTTCATTGTTTTATTTTACTCCAGACAGGGATGTACAATTGTTGAAGTTCATCCATGTGACCTATAAATGTTTGTCATTGCCTATCCACCGGCAACCCTTTAAGTATCACTTGCCAGTCTATTCTAGCCAATTCATGCCTCATGTTGTTGAAGTTAGCTTTCCTTAAGTTCAGGACCCTATTTCTGATTTAACTGTGTCACTCTCCATCTTAATAAAGAATTCTACCATATTATGGTCACTCTTCCCCAAGGGGCCTCGCAGAACAAAATTGCTAATTAGTCCCTTCTCATTACACATCACCCAGTCTAGTATGGCCAGCTGTCGAGTTGGTTCCTCGATATATTGGTCAAGAAAACCATCCCTAATACACTCCAGTAAATCCTCCTCTATCGCATTGCTACCAGTTTGATTAGTCCAATCTATATGTAAATTAAAGTCGCCCATGATAACTGCTGTACCTTTATTGCACACATCCCTTATTTCTTGTTTGATGCTGTCCCCAACCTCACTACTACTGTTTGGTGGCTTGTACACAACTCCCACCAGTGTTTTCTGCCCTTTGGTATTCCGTAGCTCCACCCATACCGATTCCACATCATCCAAACCAATGTCCTTCCTCATTATTGCATTAATTTCCTCTTTAACTAGCAACGCCACCCCACCTCCTTTTCCTTTCTGTCTATCCTTCCTAAATGTTGAATACCCCTGGATATTAAGTTCCCAGCCTTGGTCACCCTGGAGCCATGTCTCGGTGACCTACATTATATCCATAAACTGCTATCTGCGCAGTTAATTCGTCCACCTTATTCCGAATACCTCGCATTGAGGCAGAGAGCCTTCAGGCTTGTCTTTTTAACACACTTTGCCCCTTTAGAATTTTGCTGTAATGTAGCCCTTTTTGTTTTTTGCCTTGGGTTTCTCTGCCCTCCACTTTTACTATTCTCCTTTCTATCTTTTCCCTCTGTCTCCCTTTTATTTCCCTCTGCCTCCCTGCATCGGTTCCCATCTCCCTGCCATATTAGTTTAACTCCTCCCCAACAGCGCTAGCAAACACTCCCCCATGGACATTGGTTCCGGTCCTGCCCAGGTGCAGACCGTCCGGTTTGTACTGGTCTCACCTCCCCCAGGACCGGTTCCAATGTCCCAGGAATTTGAATCCCTCCCTTCTGCACCACTCCTCAAGCCACATATTCATCTGAGCTATCCTGCGATTCCTACTCTGACTAGCACGTGGCACTGGTCGCAATCCTGAGATTACTACTTTTGAGGTTCTACTTTTTAATTTAGCTCCTAGCTCCCTAATTCATCTTGTAGGACCTCATCCCGTTTTTTACCTATATCGTTGGTACCTATATTCACCACAACAACTGGCTGTTCACAGTCCCTTTTCAGAATGTCCTGCACCCGCTCCGAGACATCCTTGACTCTTGCATCAGGAAGGCAACATACCATCCTGGAGTTTCGGTTGCAGCCGCAGAAACGCCTATCTATTCCCCTTACAATTGAATTCCCTATCACTATTGCTCTCGCACTCGTTTTCCTGCCCTCCTGTGCAGCAGAGCCACCCACGGTTTCATGAACTTGGCTGCTGCTGCCTTCCCCTGATGATTAATCCCCCTCAACAGTACCCACAGCGGTGTATCTGTTTTGCAGGGGAATGACCGCAGGGGACCCCTGCACTAACTTCTTTGCACTGCTCTTCCTGTTGGTCACCCGTTCCCTATCTGGCTGTGTACCCTTTACCTGCGGAGTGACCAACTCTCTTAACGTGCTATTCATGAAGGAGAAAAGAGAGGTAGAGAGGTGGAAAAGTTTAGGCAAGGAGTTCCAGAGCTTGGAGCTAGGCAACAGAAAGCACGGCCACCAATGGTTGAGCGATTATAATCAGGAATGCTCAAGAGGGCAGAATTAGAGGAGCGCAGATATCTTGGGGGGGGTTGTGGGGCTGGAGGAGATTACAGAGATAGGGAGGGGCGAGGCCATGGAGGGATTTGAAAACAAGGATGAGAATTTTGAAATCGAGGTGTTGCTTAACCGGGAGCCAACGTAGGTCAGCGAGCACAGGGGTAATGGGTTCGTGGGACTTGGTGCAAGTTAGGACACCGGCAGCCAAGTTTTGGATCACCTCTAGTTTATGTAGGGTAGAATGTGGGAGGCCAGCCAGGAGTGCGTTGGAATAGTCACATGGATGAGGGCTTAATAGCAGATGAGCTGAGGCAAGGGCGCAGACAGGCGATGTTATGGGGGTGGAAATAGGCGGTCTTAGTTATGGTGCGGATATGTGGTTGAAAGCTCATTTTCGGGTCAAATATGACACCAAGGTTGCGAACAGTCTGGTTCCACCTCAGACAGACGAACAAATGTTTTAGTGACTGTTACACTGTATACTTGAACAGTGAATTATGAAGCAAGTATTCTAGGGCTAGAAATTACATAGCGTCTCGTCTGGGGCAATAACTTTCACGGGAGCTCAAATGTATCGGTTGACACTACTCAAGTGAAGGCGACGCAAACTTTCGGTTTAGCGCTCCAGGAAGGAAGTGGAGCACTAAATCAAGTGCCATCACTTCCCTTGGAACGCTAAAGCTGGCAAGAGGGGCGGTAGCAGCAGAGCACTGCTAGATTGGGGGCAAGGATAGATCAACATTCTTTCCTACACTGCTCAAGTACTCCTCCGGGAGAAAGGACAAGAATGGCTCTGACATTGTTTATTAACATCACCATGGTTACCCTTCCTTACTGAAAGTGATAGGATGAACACAGAAATGATTAACCCATATGAAGAAAGTAAGAAATTAATTTCAAACATAAAGTCAGTACTGTTAAAAATTCCTAAACAGCAACAACTTGTATTTATATAGCACCATTAACAGGAGTGTTATAAGACAAAGTAAATAAATTTGACACCGAGCCACATAAGAAGGAATTACGGCAGTTGATCAAAAGCTTGGTCAAAGAGGTAGGTTTTAAGCGTCTTAAAGGAGGAAAGAGGTAGAGAGGCAGAGAGGTTTAGGAAGGGATTTCCAGAGCTTAGGGCCAAAGCAGCTGAAGGCACGGCCACCAATGGTTGAGCAGTTATAATCAGGGATCCTCAAGAGGGCAGAATTGGAGGAGCACAGACATCTCGGGGGGGGTTTGTGAAGCTGAAGGAGATTACAGAGATAGGGAGGGGCGAGGCCATGGAGGGATTTGTCCCGTGCAGCGCTGCTCGGATTGCAGGTTTCTTCCCTCCCTTATAGGGAAGTGCCATTGCCGCTGGCTCGGCAATAAATTGATTTCCCTCCTCGCCGACGGCAGCAGTAATCCGTGATAATCAGCCCCAACACTCTAACAGAGTGCAGGACTGACCAATCGCAGCCAAAGTAAAGGTAAAAAAAATCCACAGAAGGCTGCAGAATAATTTTGCACTTACCTCACCGGCAATCCCCTTATATACCGCTCCCCAAGCAGCCGGCCTACCTTACAACACCTTCTGTGACTGCCGGTGTTGGCGCCCGACGATGCTACAGGGGGTGGAACCGAAGTTTGCATCTGGCACGGTACTGGGTTGCTGCATAGCAGATGACATCACAATATCCGGGGCGCAGGAGATCATGGCATTTGGGGTTACTGCCACCCGCTGCTAACTGGTCACAGAGCTGGTAGCGCCCCATTATTGCCCCCTGGAGCTGCTAACAGGAGCAGCAAAGGAGGCTAATTTCTCCCACTAGTCTTTATGTCAAGTCATAGAGCTAAGACCTCATCCTAGTTCCATGATCTAGTGCTCCACAAATATATTTTACGAAACATGTTAAAGTTTAAGCAGCCATGAAATAATTTCTTTCTTTATATCCTATAAAAGAATTATTAAGGTGGTGGTAATGATCTAAAGATGTACAGTTGGAGGGTTGCAGGAGAAATACATAGGCCAAATATGGTATGTATGTCTGTTTTCCAATAAAATTATTTAATCTCTAATGTATAGAAATTAATAAGATATATTTTGTACGACGTAAACTTGAGGTCATCCAAAACTCAACTGCCCGTGTCCTAACATGCATCAAGTTCCACTCACCCATCATCATCATCATCATAGACAGTCCCTCGGAGTCGAGGATGACTTGCTTCCACATTAAAAATGAGTTCTCAGGTGACTCAAGAGTCCAATGCGGGACCTTCAGTCTCTGTCACAGATAAGGCAGATGGTAGTTGAAGGGACGGGTGGGTGGGGTGCCTGGGTTCCGGTTGCCGTGCACTCCTTCCCCTGTCAACGCTTGACTTCAGCTTGCTCTTGGCGAAGAGACTCGAGATGTTCAGTGCCTTGCCGGATGCTTTTCCCCCTGTCGGTGGGGATGTTACATTTTTTCAAGCAGTCTTTGAGGATGTCCTTGAAGCATTTCCTCTGCCCACCTCGGGCTCGCTTGCTGTGTCGGAGCTCCGAGTAGAGCACTTGTTTTGGGAGTCTTGTGTTAGGCATGCGGACGATGTGGCCCGTCCAGCGGAGCTGATCGAGCGTGGTCAGTGCTTCGATGCTGGGGATGTTGGCCTGAGCGAGAACACTGACGTTGGTGCGCCTATCCTGCCAATGGATTTGCACGATCTTGCGGAGGTATCATTGGTGATATTTCTCCAGTGTTTTGAGTTGCCTACTGTACACAGTCTCTGTCTCTGAGCCTTTTTGGAAGGTGGGTATCACCACTGCTCTGTGGACCATGAGCTTGGTGTCAGGTTTGAGGTGCTGGTCTTTAAACGCTCCCTTCCTCAGGCGACCGAAGGCTGCACTGGCACACTGAAGGCATTGCTGGATCTCGCCATCGAAGTCTGCCCTTGTTGACAGGAGGCTCCCGAGGTATGGAAATTGGTACACATTGTTCAAGGCCTCGTCGTGGATTTTGATAACCACGGGCAGTGATAGGTTGGTAGAGGACCTTTGTCTTACGGATGTTTAGTGTAAGGCCCATGCTCTCGTACACCTCGGTGAAGTGGTTGACGATGGCTTGGAGTTCGGCCTCCGAGTGTGCGCAGATGCAAGCGTAGTCTGCATACTGTAATTCGATGTTGGATGATGACCATCATCCCTGTGCTCGCTGACCTACATTGGCTCCCGGTTTAGAAACGCCTCGATTTCAAAATTCTCTTCTTTGTTTACAAATCCCTCCATGGCCTCGCCCCTCCCTATCTGTAATTTCCTTCAGCCTCACAAACCCCCCAAGATGTCTGCACTCCTCAAATTCTGCCCTTTTCAGCATCCCTGATTATAATTGCTCGACCATTGTTGGCCGTGCCTTCAGCTGCCTGGGCCCCAAGCTCTGCAACTCTCTCCCTAAACCTCTCCGACTTTCTACCTCTCTTTCCTCCTTTAAGACGCTCCTTAAAACCTACCTCTTTGACCAAGCTTTTGTTCATCTGGTGTAATTTCTTCTTATGTGGCTCGGTGTCATATTTATTTGTTTTGTCTTATAACACAGCTGCGAAACACCTTGGGACATTTTGCTATGTTAAAGGTGCTATATAAATACAAGTTGTTGCTGTATTTGTTGTTGTTGTTTAGGAATCTTTGCGAGTAGTGACTGTATGTTTGATATTACTTTCTTAATTTCTTTGTATGAGGTTATCATTTCTCTGTTTATCCTGTCACTTTCAGTAAGGAAGGGTAACCACGGTGATGTTAATAAACAATGATCCACAAAATCCTGCAAATCCATTGGCAGGATTGACGCAGCAATGTCAGTGTTCCTGCTCAGGCCAACATCCCCAGCACCGAAGCACTGACCACGCTCGATCAGCTCCTTCGTTCACATGCCCGACATGAGACTCCCAAAGCAAGCAATCTGCATGGAGCTTTGACACGGCAAGCGAGCCCCAGGTGGGCAGAGGAAACATTTCAAGGATACATTCAAAGCCTCCTTGATAAGGTGCAACATCCCTACTGGCTCCTCGGAATCCCTGGCCAACAACCGCCCTAAATGGAGGAAGAGCATCCGGGAGCATCGCCGAGAACAAGCAGAAACTAAGCCTAGACAGCGGAAGTAGAGTGCGTCAACCCAGGCTCCCACCCACCCTTTCCTTCGACCACTGTAAAGTCCTGTCCCGTCAATACAGATTCACACGAGGCATGTAGTGAAGTCAAGGTCACTCTGGACCTGCACCTTTATTTCACAGCTCTGGAATGCTGCACTTGCCTGAGACCTGTCCTTATATCCCTGTCTCTTGCAAGTGCACCCCTGGTGGTAAGGTATGCTGGTGGTTACAGGTCATATCTTATTACAGTCATGTATAGCATGTTAGCATACAGTTATATATAATAATGTAAGATACATGACATCCACCATCTGCCCCACCTGTGACAGAGACTGTAGGTCCTGCATTGGACTGTTCAGCCACCTGAGAATTCACTTTTAGAGTGGAAGCAAGTCTTCCTCGACTCCGAGGGACTGTCTATGATGATGATGAATAAACATTGTCGGAGCCCAGTCCTTGTTCTTTCTCCCAGAGGAACACTTGAGCAATGAGGGAAAGAATGTTGTTCTACCCTTGCCCCCTATCTAGCAGTTTTGCCTTTCTTCTCTGAATGTTCTAGGTGAGATTGACAAAACCCATCTTTACGGAAAGCGAGAATATAAATGTCAGTGGAGTCTGGAATTCAAACTTAACTCTGAGTTAGTAGCATCCCTTGTACTACAGTATTTTGGTTATCAGATTCTATGAATGCCTTACACCTGTCATGAATAAGGAGCAATATAAGCCATTTTACGTACATGTATTACTGGTTCTGGCAACATAAATACCAGACGTCAGCATTGGCATTGTCCCAGCTGTATCTTCCACAGAATTGGCAAGTGTTGGACCAGCAGTCACTAGTTGGGAAGCCAAGAGTTCATCTTCTGATTCAAGAATCTCATTTGGGTTGCTAGATTCTTTGTTGACTTCACCAGTTACTGTGTTGGTTCCTTCGGATGGCCTCAGAATCTGAGGAACTTTTGACTCTGATGGCAAGTGGGTGTGAAGAGGAGTCTGAGTGACAGCTGAGAGAACAGAGAGAAACTTAGCAACTGGATGAAAATCAAAGTTACCTTCTCAAGAGCACCTGAAGATTTTAACAGCCTTCGAATGACAATCACAAACACATTGAGGTGAAATTCCGACATCCCGGGCCCGTACGAAGATTCTACGGAACCGGGAAGGCATCGGAAAAAACTATTTTCAGCGCACAATGCGCAAGCGCTGAAAACCAGCTTTTCCGATCTGTCAAGCTGGAGCTTGACAGATCATCCGCAGATCGGGAGCGAGGACATTTGTATGGGAAAGATTGCGGGATTTACACATATCTTGCCCAGCAAATGTCCTCAAAAATCTTGCGCCTGAAAAAGCAGGCGCATAGCCTACTTTTACAGGCGCAAGTGTTTAAAAACACACATAAACACAATAAAATTAAACAAAATAAACACATTGTATTGTTAAAAACTCTGCCCACTAAGGTAAGTTTATTTTTAACCCGAATTACAAAATTTAAAAAAAAATCGGAAATATATATTTTTTTCTAAGGCATTTATTAACTTTAATTTCAATTCATTTTAATTATGTGAGGTCTGTTTTTTAGTTTTTATTGGTGTGTGTTTGTTTTTTTTCCCCATTAATAGCATTGAGAACTCGTAGTTATGTGAGTCTCAGTGCTATTAATGGGAACCTGTGAACTACCTACCTGATTGGCTGAGCAGTCACACGTGACTGCATCTTCTGCGTGGGAGCCCTCTGGACCGGAGCATGCTTCGCAGCGTGGAAAGAGAAAGCCTCCCCACCGGAATCCAGGGCGCCTCCAAGACCACTAGGTACTTTCATAAAAAATCTCCGATCGGAAGGCAATTGCCCGCAGGAAGCCTCCGACCGGAATTTTCGGGCCATACTGTTCATGAAATGCAGGGAACTCCTGCAGAAACGGTGCTTAAGTAAGAACAACTGAAAGTAAATACTTTGAAACACTTTTCTTTCAGAACACAGCAATAGGAATGCAAAGTAATGTTTCCAATTAAGCAGCAGAACTGTCTTAAGTTTAGAACCATAGATTCATAGAAATTTACAGCATGGAAGGAGGCCATTTCGCCCCATTGTGTCCGCGCCGGCCGTCAAAGAGCTATCCAGCCGAGTCCCAATTTCCAGCTCTTGGTCCGTAGCCCTGTAGGTTATGGCACTTCAAGTACATATCCAAGTATTCTTTAAATGCAATGAGGGTTTCTGCCTCTTCCCACTCTTTCAGGCAAAGAGTTCCAGACCCTCACCAACCTCTGGGTGAAAAAGGTTCCCCTCAAATCCCCTCTAAACCTTCTACCAATTACCTTAAATCTATGCCCCCAGGTTGTTGACCCCTTTGCTAAGGGAAATAGGTCCTTCCAATCCATTTTATTTAGGCCCCTCATAATTTTACACACCTCAATAAAGTCTTCCCACAGCCTCCTCTGTTCCAAAGAAAACAACCCCAGCCGATCTAATCTTTCCTCATAGCTAAAATTCTCCAGTCCAGACGACAGCCTCATAAATCTCCTCTGCACCTTCTCGAGTGCAATCACATCTTTCCTGTAATGTGACCAGAACTGCATGCAGTACTCTCGCTGTGACCTAACTAGTGTTGTATAGAGTTCAATTATAAACTCCCTTGTATTCTATGCCTTGTCTAATAAAGGCAAGTATTCCGTGTGACTTCGTAACCAACTTATCTACTTGGCCTGCTACCTTCAGGGATCTGGGGACATGCACTTCAAGGTCCCTTTGTTTCTCTACACTTCTCAGTGTCCTACCATTGAATGTGTATTCCCTTGCCTTGTTAGCCCTCCCCAAATGCATTACCTCACACTTCTCCGGATTGAATTCCATTTGCCATTGTTCTGCCCTTCTGACCAGTCCATTGATATCTTCCTGCAGTCTACAGTAATCGGGCCCCAACTGTATATTTAAACAAGTCCCCACCAGCTTCGTCTCCAGGTGGTGAAGCACAGCTGGGTGCCATCAGCATACGTGTGGAACATGACGCTGTGTTTTCGGATAATGTTGCCGAGGGGGCAGCATATAGATGAAAAATAGGAGTGGGTTAACAATAAATCCTTGGGGGACTTCAGAGGTAACAGTGCAGGGGACATGAGGAGAATCCTTTGCAGGAAATTCTCTGGCTAAGACTGGATGGATAAAGTGGAACCAGGCAAGGGCAGCTGGACAACAGAAGAGAGAAGTCGTTAGAGGAGGAGGGCATGATCAGCTGTGTCAAAGGCTACAGGCAGGTCAAGAAAGTTGAGGAGAGCTAATGCACCATGGTCAATGTCATATACGATCTAATTTGCCACTTTGATTGGAGCAGGAGCAGAAACCTGATTGGAGAGGTTCCAACATGGAGTTGCTGAAAGATGGAGATAGATTTGTGAGGCGACCACACATTCAAGGACTTTGGAAAGGGAGGTTGGAGGTGGGGCAGTAGTTTGCAAGAATAGAGGGGTCAAATATGGGTTTTGCCGGGTGATGCTGGCAGATTTGAAAGCAAGGGGAACAGTATGAGGAGAGAGAATCATTTACAGTATCAGCTAGCATGGGGGCTAGAAAGGGAGGTTGGGTGGTCAGCAATTTAGTGGGAATAGAGTCGAGAGAGCAGGAGGTGGGTCTCATGAACAAGATGAGCTTGGAGAACGCATATGGGGAGATATGAGAGAAATTGGAGAAAGATGCATGTTTCGGACAATGGCTATTTGAAGAACAAAGCTCATTTTTCGTTTTTTTTAATCTCACTGAGAAACTTACCTTGCTGAGTTTTATTGGGAAATATTGTTGCTGCCTCTGAACGGCTTCAGCTGACTTTATGCTCATTGGCATGAGATTTAGAATTGCTTTGTTCCAATAAAGTGTCCACTGTTGAGAGAGAATTTGTTTCTTCAAACATGGCAGTTTGAGATGCAGTATTGTCTACAAAGAGAAGAATTGAATGGTACTTTGAGCTAAGAATATACTAAATCTCTTTAACCAGCAAATGTTACTACAAGTATAGATTGAACAAATCCAGTGCGGCCCCGATCTGCAAGGAACATCTGCGGCAGGTCGGGGACCTTAAAAGGAGCATACCACTCCAGGGAGCAGCACGAGCTGGTGCAGGATTGGACGTCACCATAACCCAGGTCGGTGATTGGAGCGTGGGTAGATACAGCAGGAGAGGCGGCAAACAGCAGAGGAGCGGCGAGGTTGGGGCAAAGGAGCAGCAAGAGATTCTAGAATGACGTGATCAGGGCCCAGGAGAGGCATGAGTTCTGGGCCCAGAAGAGGCATGTGTCATGTTTGTAACCTTCACACAACTGTAACCTTTATGTAACAACACTGCATACTGTATATACCTGAGGAATGCACACCTTGACCACAGGGGGTGAACTTGTGGGAGACACTCCTCACCTGGTCATCCAGGTATATAAAGGGAGGTCCCACGCAGGGTCACCGATTCTATACGCACTGACATCGGGAAGGGCAGAGCATACCGGACTTCATTGCGGATCTTTGGCGCTTGGCCAGCCTCTGTAAGTTCACAGACGCCTGCAGGGGGGAGATTTTATGGGATTTCTTCATTGAGGGCATTGGTCATGCTAATTGAATTAGGAAGCTAATTGAGACCAAGGATTGACCTTGGAAGCAGCGGTGTTGATGGCTCAAACCTTCATGGTAGGGGAGGAGGAAACCAAGATCATATACGTGTGCAACTCTGCTCCCAAAGTGGCGATGGAGCAGGGAGTTAACATGGTAAACGCGACACAGAACACCGCAGGCAGGCAAGGGCAATTTGACACCAACCAGGCAGTAACAGACTCGAGGGTGGGTTCTCAACAGAGACAACGGCAGGTTCAACGGACATTTACACCATCACAAGGGACAATACGTCCCAGGATGGGACCATTGACACCCACACACAGAGTGCTCAAGAGTAATCAAAGAGACAATCAGAGAGGAATGCCTGGTAACAGCTCTTTTGTTCACAACAATCTCAGCTCATGCTGGAGGTGTGGGGGCAAACATGTTGGGAAGACCTGCCAGTTTCAACAATTCATCTGCAGAAATTGTAACTTGAGTGGACATTTAGCCAGGATGTGCAGGAAGCCTGCAGCGAGGCTGGTTTACGAAGTGGATGAACCACAAGAGGGGTCTGCAAGGCAGGGGTATGCCTGGGACACAGCAATGGATGCTGAAGTTCAGCGGGTCCAGGTGGCAAACATCCACACCTCATACACAAAAACGCCACCTATGATGATGAGAGTACCATTAAACGGCATCCCGGTATGCATGGAGCTGGACACAGGAGCCAGCCAGTCACTTATGAATGTCCAACAATTCGAGAAACTGTGGCCACTCAGAGCTAGCAAACCTAAACTAGAACGCATTGACACGCAATTACGGACATATACCAAAGAGATCATCCCAGTGCTCGGCAGTGCAATGTTGGTGATCACACATAATGGATCTCAGAACCGGCTGCCACTCTGGATTGTCCCGGGAAATGGTCCCGCGCTCTTGGGGAGGAGCTGGAAATGGGGGGATGTGCACGCCATTTCATCTGTGGAGTGAAGTTCATGCTCACAGGTCCTACAAAAGTTCGAGTCATTATTTCAACTTGGCGTCAGGACTTTCAAAGGCACCAAAGTAAGGATACGCATCACCCCGGACGCCACACCAGTGCACCACAAAGCCAGAGCTGTGCCGTATGTGATGCGGGAGAAAATTGAGAGTGAGTTGGACAGGTTGCTAAGAGAGGGCATAATTTCGCACGTTGAATTCAGCGACTGGACAAGCCCCATCGTCCCTGTCCTAAAAACGGATGGCTCGGTCAGGATCTGTGGCGACTACAAGGCCACCACCAACCAGGACCAATACCCACTTCCGAGAGCGGAGGATCTTTTTGCCACGCTGGCAGGCGGCAAGCTGTTCACCAAGTTGGACCTCACTTCGGCCTACATGACCCATGAACTGGCCGAAGAATCCAAGCTACTGACCACCATCACCACGCACAAGGGACTATTTGTTTACAACAGGTGTCCGTTTGGCATTCGTTCAGCAGTCGCTATCTTTCAAAGGAACATGGAAAGCCTGCTCAAATCCATCCCCGGAACAATAGTATTTCAGGACGACATCCTTATCACGGGTCGAGACACCAAGGAACATCTCCGCAACCTGGAGGAGGTGCTACGCCGACTGGACCGGATAGGCCTGCGACTAAAGAAGTCCAAGTCTGTGTTTTTGGCCCCAGTGGTCGAGTTTTTGGGCAGGAAGGTTGCCACAGATGGGATCCGGCCCACCAAATCCAAAACGGAGGTGATCCGTCGCGTGCCCGGCCCGGCAACACATCAGAGTTGCGTTCATTTCTGGGACTATTGAACAATTTCGGGAACTTTCTACTGAACTTAAGTACATTGCTGGAGCTGCTATACGTGCTGCTGCATAAGGCTTGCGATTGGTTTTGGGGGGACTGTCAGGAACGGGCTTTCAATCGGGCGCGGAACCTGCTTTCTTCTAATAAGTTATTGACCCTGTACAACCCCTGTAAGAAATTGGTTTTGACATGCGATGCATCATCCTATGGGGTCGGGTGCTTGTTGCAGCAGAGTAATGATGAGGGCCAACTCCAACCTGTGGCTTATGCCTCCAGGTCGCTCTCCCAAGCAGAAATGGGGGATGGGATGGTTGAAAAGGAAGCACTCGCATGTGTCTACGGGGTGAAAAAGATGCTCCAGTACCTTTTTGGCAGAAAGTTTGAGTTAGAAACGGACCACAAGCCATTAACATCCCTGTTGTCTGACAGCAAAGCTGTCAATGCCAATGAGTCAGCTCGCATACAGCGATGGGCTCTCACGCTGGCTGCATATGACTACACCATACGGCACCGGCCAGGCACCGAAAATTGCGCTGACGCGCTCAGCAGGCTTCCACTGGCCACCACTGAGGGGGCAGCGGAGCAAAGCGCGGAGATGGTCATGGCTGTCGGTGCCTTTGACAGCACAGGCTCCCCCATCACAGCCCACCAGATCAAAACCTGGACAAACAGATATCCCCTCCTATCTCTGATTAAGAAATGCGTCCTGACTGGGGATTGAGCACCCGCACACGGAGCATGCCCTAAAGAGGTCAGACCGTTTCACAGACGGATGGATGAACTCTCCATCCAAGCCGACTGCCTATTATGGGGCAGCCAGGTAGTCATGCCCCAGAGGGGTAGGGAAGCATTCATCAGGGAACTCCACAGCGAGCACCCAGTCATCGTGCTTATGAAGGCCATTGCCCGGTCACATGTATGGTGGCCGGGAATTGATGCAGACCTGGAACACTGTGTTCGCAGGTGCACGACGTGTGCCCAGCTGGGCACTGCCCCCAGGGAGGCCCCACTCAGCCTGTGGCCCTGGCCCACCAAGCCATGGTCACGTATTCATGTAGACTACGCGGGCCCGTTCATGGGAAAAATGGTCCTCATTTTTGTTGATGCGTACTCGAAATGGATCGAGTGCATCATATTGAATTCGTGCACGACATCCACCACAGTGGAGAGCTTGCGTGCGGTCTTTGCGACCCATGGCTTGCCGGACATCCTAGTTAGTGACAATGGCCCGTGTTTCACTAGCTATGAATTCCGGGAGTTCATGTCGGGTAATGGCATCAAACATGTCAGGACAGCACCGTTCAAGCCGGCTTCCAATGGCCAGGTGGAACGTGCGGTCCAAATCATAAAGCAAGGCATGCTCCGGATTCAAGGACCCGCCCTTCAATACTGTCTATCGCGCCTCCTGCTGGCCTATAGGTCCCGACCGCACTCGCTCACGGGAGTCCCACCAGCGGAACTACTCATGAAACGTATATTAAAAACTCGGCTGTCCCTCATTCATCCAGTCTTGTCAGACATTGTTGAGGGCAAGCGCCAGTCCCAAAATGAGTGCCACGACCGTAACTCAAAGGGGAGATGGATAGAAATCGATGACCCTGTATTTGTTCTCAATCACATTGTGGTGCCCAAGTGGCTCGAGGGTACTCTAATTGGTAAAGAGGGGAATAGGGTCATAGTGGTCAGACTCAACAATGGACAGATATGCCGCATGCATCTGGACCAACTAAAAAAAAGGTTCAGCATGGACACTGAGGAACCTGAGGAACAGCATGAGATGTTGCCCACACCACCGCCAGAGAACGAGCAACAAGAACCGTCAGCAGCATGCACAGTCCCTGCGGTCAGCCCGGAAGAGCCGGAATCACCACAGGTGACAAAGGCACATGCCAAGGCTCAACAACCAGAGCCCCAACTGCGGCGCTCCACGAGAGAGCGTCGACCGCCTGAAAGACTCAATCTTTGACCCAAAGACGTTGGGGGGAGGTGATGTCATGTTTGTAACCTTCACATAGCTGTAACCTTTACGTAACAACACTGTACACTGTATACAACTGAGAAATGCACACCTTGACTGCAGGGGGTGAACTTGTGGGAGACACTCCTCACCTGGTCATCCAGATATATAAAGGGAGGTCCCACGCAGGGTCATCACTTCTTGGTCCTGTGAATAAAGATACAGGTCACAGAGTGACCTTGTCTCCAGTATGTGCCTCGTGTTGATTTGCTGTAGTGTGTAAGGACACAACAGCGTGGGCCCAGGGACAGCACGGGCCAGCCCACACTGTGATATGTGTGCGTGCAGCAGAGCTGGTCTCTAGTCGCCTTGGTTAATCCTTGCCACTGGACTAAGACCTAGCTCTGTCAAGCCCGTGTGGTGGCTGGTGTGCAATGGGCACCACACGTTTAAAAAATCCAAGCACAGGCATCTTCCACCTTTCAATATGCAGTTCTGGACCTGGAATATTAGGTCCTTCATTGAAACACCTGTGAACTCGTCCATTTTTGGCGTGGAAGCAAGTCATTCTTGATACGATGGACTGCCTCAGAAGAAGAAAAGATAGATCGAACAAATAAAAGGTGAGCTAAAGAAAGCTTTACATTTATATAGTGCCTTTCACGACCACCGAACATCCCAAAGTGCTTTACAGCCAATTAAATACTTTTGAAGCGGAGTCATTGTTGTACTGTGGGAAACACCACAGCCAATTTGCACACAGCAAGCTCCCACAAATAGCAATAACGACCAGATAATCTGTTTCTGTTATGTTGATTGAGGGATAAATATTGACCAGGACACCGGTGATAACTTCCCTGCTTGTCTTCGGAAAAGTGCCACGGGATCTTTTACATCCACCCGAGAGAGCAGATTTACCATCTTTGGAGTGGGATTTGAACTAACAACCTTCTGACCCAGAGGTGAGAGTGCCATCCACTGAGTCACGGCTGACACTAAAAAGGGGGACCAACTGCCCTCCCAGCGGGGGCCTGTGCCCATTGCTTTAGCCGGTGGGATAATTGGGGTTAAAATGTTGCGGCGCTGTCTCCAATCTGCACTCTCGATAAAATGGTAATTTCTAAGGTATTTATAATGAGGTATTTAACAAGCTTTTGAAACCAGCAGTGGGTGCCATGAATACATACATCAAAGGATTGTTTACGTCAGAGGACAGTTTAGGGGCCATAAATAAAGGTAACACTTGAATGTGAAAAGGGTACGAAGGCGCGAGGCTTATCATCTCTGGTAAACTATTGGACACAAATGAATAGTTGTAAAACTTGAAGTAAGGGTTGCAGTCGGCAGGAAGAGAACCACAAGCCAAAACAGTAGAAGAGACAGATGCCATATTTTACTTAGTGAGAAGGAAGATAAGAAAGTGAAGAAGGAAGGAAAGCCTGCAATTCTTGGAGAAGCCACCTTCATGATTTTTCATTAAATCTACGCACAGTAAGTCTTGGACACGGGGCTAATTAACCTATGTTATTCTGTATGGTTACTTCGAATCATAGAAAAATTATAACACAGAATGAGGCCATTTGGCCCAACTTGTATGTGCTGGTAGGGTTTTTAACAACAATGTTTTGTTGCTTAGGGTTTTTAAGATCAATGTTATGTTGGTTAGGGTGTTAAAGTTTAATGTCCTAGAAATTGGATGAGGCCCGAAAATGGGATAGGGCAGCGCCATTTGCCTGCACCCATTCTAAGTGGTGTAGGCAGCACACAAAATTCATGCTGCCTGCTCATTTACATGATTGCAGCGCTTATCTCAGTGCTCAGCATGCTGCTGATTGGCTTAGCACTCAACAGAGGGAACAATATTAGGTACAGTCTAATGGCTCTCTGCACCACTTAAAAGGGAGGTGCTATGTTGCAGAAGCACCTCAGTGTCAGTTGAAAGGAAGCCATGGTTCATGTTATGTTTGTAATAAAGTAATGTAACTGAGTACTGTAGACGTGAGTAAGTGTGACCTTAGTTCCTTTATTCTAATTCCAGAATGCTCGTAAAGCATGGGAGGCCTGCTTATATACAGTGCTCCCAAGGGATGCTGGGATCCCTTGGGACTCCAACAGGTATGCCCTCTGGTGGCGGTATAATACTGGTTACATCGGGTTGCCTTCATAACATCACTCCCTCCCAAAGTCAATAGTACACTTATTTACAGAGTGAGATGATCTGGGGCCTTTCGCTCCCTAGTCGATTGTCTCAGTACAAATGCAGATGTAGGTGAGTTGGTTGGTTCTTCACTGGACTGCTGTGCAACTGGCCTTGCTGGGCTGCTGGGGATGGTGAGTTCAGCTTCGTGGTCAACTGTGATGTCGGTTGCCACTTGTGTGTGTGTCGGAGGGTCGAAGTTGGTGGTGCCGTCTTTGGGTTGCCCGTGGCTGTCTGTGAATCGCAGTTTGGTTTGGTCCAAATGCTTTCTGCAAGTTAGTCCATTTGCGAGTTTGACCTGAAACACCCTACTCCCTTCTTTGGCTATGACAATGCCAGCAAGACATTTGGGACCATGTCCATAGTTGAGTACAAATACAGGGTCATTGACTTCAATATCGCATGACAAATTTGCGCGATCATGGCACATGCTTTGTTGATGCTGTCTGTCCTCGATGTGATCATGGAGATCAGGGTGGACAACAGAGGGCCTTGTTTTGAGCGCCCTTTTCAGGAGCAGCTCGACTGGGGGAACTCCGGTGAGCGAGTGGGGTCTGGTGCGGTAGCTGAGCAGGACTCGGGGCAGGTTATTCTGCAGGGAGCCTTCCGACACACGTTTAAAGCTTTGCTTGATGGTTTGGACTGCCCGCTCTGCCTGGCCATTGGATGCGGGCTTGAACGGGGCAGATGTGACGTGCTTGATCCCATTGCGGGTCATGAATTCCTTGAATTCAGCACTGGTGAAGCACGGCCCATTGTCGCTGACAAGGACATCAGGCAGGCCGTGCGTGGCAAACGTGGCTCCTAGGTTTTCGATGGTGGCAGTGGACGTGCTTATAGACATTATTACACACTCAATCCATTTTGAATAAGCATCCACAACAAACAAAAACATTTTGCCTAGAAACAGGCCAGCAAAGTCAACATGGATCCGAGACCACGGTTTGGAGGCCCATGACCACAAACTTGGCGGTGCCTCCCTGGGGGTTGATATGTCCTTACTATACAGTACAAAGGTACACGAGGCCCATACTTGAAAGAAGGTCACTCTGTGACCAGTAACCTTTATTCCAGCATTGAAGTGATGAAGGTGGGTGGAGCTTCCCCTTTTATACCTGTAATTCCAGGTTAGGAGTGTCTCCCACAAGTTCACCACCTAGTGGTCAATGTTCTCACGGTGTACAGCTTAGGTCAGTTTATACATGGATTACAATGACAGTTGAATACATGACATCACCTCCCCCCCAAAGTCTTATTGGGATCACAGGTTAAGTCTCTCTGGTGGTTTACGCTCCCTTGTAGAGCGCTTGAGTTGGGGCTCTGGTTATTGGGCGCTGGCCTGAGTGTCTGCTGTTCGCGATGCCTCAGGCCTGTCCGGACTGCCCATAGTGACTGGGCTCTCCTCCACTTGGTTCCGATGTTCGGTCACCTGTGGTGGAGTGAACTCTACATCGTGTTCTTCCCCTGCTTCTTCTATGGGGTTGCTGAACCTCCTTTTTGTTTGATCCACATGTTTGCGGCAGATTTATCCATTGGTAAGTTTAACTACCAGAATCCTATTCCCCTCTTTGGCAATCACAGTGCCTGCGAGCCATTTGGGCCCTGCAGCGTAGTTGAGGACAAAGACATCAATACATCGTGCCCTCGCATTCCCGTCATGGTAGTCACATTGTGACCGGCGCCTGCTCTCAACAATTTATTTCATGGTGGGGTGTATGAGGAATAACCTGGTTTTGAGCGTCCTTTTCATTAGCAGCTCTGCGGGTGGAACCCCTATGAGTGAGTGTGGTTGGGATCTATTGGCCAACAGGAGACGTGATAAGCGGCTTTGTAGGGAACCCCCTTGGATTCTGAGCATCCCCCGTTTGATTATCTGCACTGCTCGTTCCGCCTGGCCATTTGAGGCCAGCTTGAACAGTGTCGTTCTGACATGGTTGATACCATTTCCTCCCATGATGTCCTGGAACTCAGTGCTTATGAAGCACGGGCCATTGTTACTGACCAAGACGTCCGGTAGACCATGGGTGGCAAACATTGCCCGTAGACTTTCTACCATGGGAGAGGATGTGCTTGAATTGAGAATGTCACACTTGATCCATTTGGTGTAGACGTCTACTACAACCAAAAACATTTTTCCCATGAAGGGACCTGCGTAGTCCACATGGATGCGTGACCATGGCTTGGCGGACCAGAACCAGGGACTAAGGGGGGCTTCTCTGGGCGCATTGCCCAGTTGGGCACACGTGTTGCACCTGCGAACACAAAGTTCCAGGTCTGCATCTATCCCTGGCCACCAAACATGTGACCTGGCAATTGCCTTCATCATGACAATGCCCGGGTGCTCATTGTGGAGTTCTCGGATGAATGCCTCTCTGCCCATCTGATGCATGACTACTCGGTTCCCCCATAGTAGGCAATCGGCCTGAATCGAGAGTTCCTCCTTGCGCCTGTGAAATGGTTTGAATTCCTCAGGGCATGCCCCATAGGTGGCTGCCCAGTCCCCATTCAGGACACATTTCTTGACTAAAGACAGTAGCGGGTCTCTCTTAGTCCAGACTTTGATCTGACGGGCTGTCACGGGTGAGCCTTCACTTTTGAAAGCTTCAACAGCCATGACCATCTCAGCAGCATGCTCAGTTGCCCCCTCGGTGATGGCTAGTGGGAGCCTGCTGAGTGCATCGGCGCAGTTTTCAGTGCCCGGTCTGTGCCGAATTGTATAGTCATGGGCAGCTAACATGAGTGCCCACCTCTGTATGTGGGCCGACGCATTTGCATTTATGGCCTGGTTATCGGCCAAAAGGGACGTAAGGGGTTTGTGATCTGTCTCCAGCACAAATTTCCTGCCAAACAGGTACTGGTGCATTTTTTTTACTGCATATACACATTCAAGCGCTTCCTTTTCTACCATCCCCTAGCTCCTTTCTGCCTGAGACAGACTTCTGGAGGCATAAGCTACCGGCTGTAACTGACCCTTGGCATTAACATGCTGCAACACACACCCGACCCCATAGGACGCCGCATCGCACGTTAAAACAAGTTTCTTACATGGGTCATATAGCGTTAACAGATTGTTGGAGCATAACAAATTGCGTGCTCTATCAAAAGCCCTTTCCTGGCTGTCCCCCCCAGACCCATTCGTGACCTTTGCGTAGGAGCACGTGTAGCGGCTCTAACAGCGTGCTCAATTTGGGAGAAAGTTACCAAAATAGTTCAGGAGCCCCAGGAATGAACGCAGCTCCATCATGTTACGGGGTCTGGGTGCTCTCTGGATCGCTCCTGGGTCATGTAAGCTGAGGTCAGGTCCAATTTTGAAAAAAGTTTGCCACCGGATAGCATCGCAAAGAGGTCCTCCGCTCTCGGTAGCGGGTACTGGTCTTGGAGTGACACCCGATTGATGGTGGCCTTGTAATCACCACATATCCTGACCGACCCATCCGCCTTGAGCACCGGCACAATCGGGCTCGCCCAGTCACTGAATTCGACTGGTGAGATGATGCCTTCCCTCAGCAGGCGGCCCAATTCGCCTTCTATCTTTTCCCACATCACGTACGGCACCGCTCTGGCCTTGTGGTTTACTGGCCTGGCGTCCGGGTTTATGTGAATCACTACCTTGGTCCCCATGAAAGTGCCAATGACGGGTTGAAATAGTGAGTCAAATTTGTCCAGGACCTGTGAGCATGATATTTGCTCCAAAGAAGAAAGTGCATTGACATCGCTCCATTTCCAGTTCATGACAGCAAGCCAACTCCTCCCCAGCAGTGCGGGACCGTCCCCCGGGACAATCCAGAGTGGCAACCTGTTCTCCGAATCTTTGTGAGTCACGACTACTGTGGTGCTGCCTAGCACCGGAATGATCTCCTTTGTATATGTCCGTAGCTGTGCGTCAATCGGCAATAATTTTGGCCTCCTGGCCTTGGACGCCCACAACTTGTCAAACTGTTTGATACTCATCAGGGACTGGCTGGCCCCCGTGTCTAGCTCAATTGATACTGGGATACCATTGAGGAGCACTTTTATCATTATCGGTGACGTCCTGGTGTATGAACTGTATATGTGCTCCACATGAACTCGCTGAACTTCAGCTTCCAGCGATTTCCCCCAGTGTCCATTTGGCCTCGTAGGGCTTACATCGGGCCCGTCCTCCTCGTACATCAACCTGGCTGAAGGCTTCCTGCACATATGCGCCAAGTGACCGCTGATGTTGCAATTTCTGCAGGTATATTGCTGATACCGTCAAGCTCTGGCTCTGTGTTTACCTCCACACCTCCAACATGAGCCGTTGTTGGAAACAAAAGGTCCATTACCAGTCAATCCTCTCTGACTGTCTCTGTAACTGTCCTTAAAAGCACCATTGACAGGTGTTGATGGCCCCATTACTGGCCGCATTGTCCCTTGCGATGGCATGAATCGCCGTTCAGCTAGCCATTGTCTCTGTTGAATTCCCCCTTTGGGTTCAACTACATGCTCGGGCATGTCCCATTGCCCTTGTCTGCCTGGAGAACTGTGTGCCGCGTTAACAATGTTGACTCCCTGTCCATTTGCTGCATTTAAACCAAGATTTTTGTCAAACATCATTCTGGTCTCTTCCTCCCCTGAGATAAATGTCTGGCCCATCAAAGCCGCCATTTCCAGGGTCAAGTCTTTGGTCTCAATCAGTTTCCTGAAAACCCCAGCGTGCCCGATGCCCTCAATAAAAAAATCTCGCAGCATCTCCGCTCTGCATGCATCTGGGAACTTACATAGTCTCGCCAGTCGCCGGAGGTCTGCCACGAAGTCTGGAACGCTTTGCCCTTCTCGCCGCCGGTACGTGTAAAACCGGTGTCTCGCCATGTGCATGCTGCTCGCCGGTTTAAAGTGTTCCCCGATCAACTTACTGAGCTCTTCAAAAGTCTTGTCCGCTGGCTTCTCTGGCGCTAGAAGGTCCTTCATCAGGGAGTACGGCCTGGATCCACAAACCGTCAGGAGATGAGCCCTGCATTTGTCGGCCGAATCCTAGTCCCAGCCATTCCTTAGTGACGAAACTTTGCTGTAGTCTCTCAATAAAATCGTCCCAATCATCACCAACACAGTACCTCTCTTTTGTGTTTATAGTGGCCATGCTCGCGTGGTTTAAATCCCAGTTTCTCGTTGCCAATGATATGTCCTTACTATACAGTACAAATGCACACGAGGCCCATACTTGAGAGAAGGTCACTCTGTGACCAGTAACCTTTATTCCACCACTGAAGTGATGCAGGTGGGTGGAGCTTCCCCTTTTATACCTGAAAGTCCAGGTTCGGCGTGTCTCCCACAAGTTCACCACCTAGTGGTCAGTGTTCTCACGGTGTACAACTTAGGTCAATTTATACATGGATTACAATGATAGTTGAATACATGACAGGGGTATTGCTCAGTTGAGAGCAAGTGTTGCATTGGTGTACACAAGACTCCAAATCTGAGTCGATGCCGGGCCACCACACATCAGATCTGGCTATAGCTTTCATCATTATTATGCCTGGGGTGGATACTATGTAGGTTGCATATGATCGTTTCCCTGCCTTTCTTAGGCAAAACCACGCGATTACCCCACAAAGACAGTCCGCCTGTTTGGACATTTTGTCTGGAACGGCTTGATCTCTTCATGCATCTCCGCTGGGGTGCTGGACCAGCTCCCATGGAGGACAGTTTTTTCAAGGGACAATAAAGGATCCTGGCTGGTCCAGGCCCTGATCTGGCGGGCTGTAATGGGTGACTTTTCGTTTTCAAATACATCCATCACCACGAGCAAGTCTGCAGGCTCTACCATTTCCACCCCGGTGGTGGGCAATGGTAGCCGACTGAGAGCATCAGCGCAGTTCTCTGTACCTGGTCTGTGGTGGATTACATAGTTAAATGCAGACAGCGTGAGCGTCCATCTTTGGATGCAAGCAGAGACATTGGTATTAATCCCTTTGCTCTCTGAGAATAGCGATATGAGCGACTCATGGTCAGTTTCTAACTCAAAATTGAGTCCAAACAGATACTGGTGCAAGGCGCCTTAGTTCGGCGACGTAGCTCGCCACTTCCTGGCTCTCTGACCGTTGACATGTGTAAAATCGATACCTTGCCATCAGAACGCTCTCCTTCAGATTTAGGTGCTCCCGGACCAGTGTACACATATGATTTGGTTTCACCGGAGCGAGAAGATTCTTCATGAGGCCATAGGTTGTTGCCCCGCAGACAGTGAGGAGGATCGCTTTTTGTTTGGCAGCATTTTCGTCCCTTTCCAGCTCGTTGACCATGAAGCATTGGTCGAGTAGCTCTACGAAGACCTCCCAATTGTCCCCTTCTGAGAATTTCTCCAGGATACCAACAGTTCTCTGCATTTTCACATGATGGTTCGTTATCTCGTCGCCAGTTATTATGTTCGTAATAAACTAATGTAACTGAGTACTGTAGACGTGAGTAAGTGTGACCTTAGTTCCTTTACTCTAACTCCAGAGTGCTCGTACAGCATGGGAGGCATACTTATACAGTGCTCCCTTGGGATGCTGGGATCCCTTGGGACTCCAACAGGTACACCCTTTGGTGGCGGTATAATACTGGTTACACAGGGTTGCATACATAACAGTTCATTTCCGAGAGAAAGGGCAAAACGATTTCTGATGCGCCACTGGAAGTTTTTGTCCTAGGAGTCCAATGATGCCGGGACATCCTCTATCTGCAGGAGGGCAAGAGGCCTTAAAGAATGTCCATAAGAAAGATCTGGGACGATAGCGTCCAATCCGTAACTGAGAAGAGTGTTGTCGTCTGGACCTGGATCCATTGCCGCAAAAAGTTTGCGCGAGTGGTCAAGATCAGTGAATTCATCTTCAAATGCCATATCCCACCAACTGCACCATTAGCTTCAGCCACTGCTCAATCATCATCATCATAGGCAGTTCCTCGGAATCGAGGAAGACTTGTTTCCACTTCTGAAGTGAGTTCTTAGGTGGCTGAATAGTCCAATACGAGAGCCACAGACTCTGTCACAAGTGAGACAGATAGTCGTTGAGGGAAGGGGTGGGTGGCTGCTCAATGCACCACACCTCCATTACTCACCTACCAACAATCTCTAGCAATCACACTTCACAATCATAGCTTCACCTCACACTCACACATTTATCACTGCTGCAAGCCTCACACCCACATCTCACACCTTGCACAGGCTATCAGCTATTCAATCATGGCAGGCACATCATCCAAACACATTGCACCACACCCACTGACACACTTCCCTTTCTCTTGCAGGCCAAGGTGGCGTATAACCGGAGGGAGCACCAGCAGACAATGTTTTGTCGGTTAGGGTGTTTAAGATGAATGTTTTGTCGATAATAAATTAAGTGAAATTACGACTCTCTTTAAAGTGTAAGGAAGGAATTATCCAACAAGGTACTTTACAGCACTTATTTACTTTAATGTGCAGTTATTGGTATCATGTCGATAGGCGCAATAGCCATGCTGTGTACAGTCGTAACCCACAAGCACCAATAAGATGAATAACCAGTTAATCTGGTTGTAATTTACCAAAATTCCCTGGATTCTGGGGAGGTCCCAGCAGATTGGAAAACTGCAAATGTAACGCCCCTATTTAAAAAAGGAGGCAGACAAAAAGCAGGAAAATATAGATCAGTTAGCCTAACATCTGTGGTTAATTATTAAAGAAGCAGTAGCAGGACATTTGGAAAAGCATAATTCAGTCAGGCAGAGTCAGCATGGATTTATGAAGGGGAAGTCATGTTTGGCAAATTTAATGAAATTCTTTGAGGATGTGATGAACAGAGTGGATAAAGGGGAACCAGTGGATGTGGTGTATTTGGACTTCCAGAAGGCTTTTGACAAGGTTCCACATAAAAGGTTACTGCACAAGATAAACATTCATAGGGTTGGGGGTAACATATTAGCATGGATAGAGGATTGGCTAACTAACAGAAAACAGAGAATCGGGATTAATGGTTCATTCTCGGGTTGGGATGCCGCAGGGATCAGTGCTGGGACCCCAACTATTTACAATCTATATTAACGCCTTGGATGAAGGGACTGTGTGTAACGTAGCCAAGTTTGCTGATGATACAAAGATAGGAGGAAAAGCAATATGTGAGGAGGACACAAGAAACCTGCTAAAGGACATAGACAGGCTAAGTGAGTGGGCAAAAATTTGGCAGATGGAGTATAATGTTGGAAAGTGTGAAGTTATGCATTTTGGCAGTAAAAATCGAAGAGAAGTAATTATTTAAATGGAGAAAAATTGCAAAGTGCTGCAGTACAGCGGGACCTGGGGATCCTGGTGCATGAAACAGAAAAGGTTTGTATGCAGGTACAGCAAGTGATCAGGAAGGTCAATGGAATCTTGGGCTTTCTTGTAAAGGGGATGGAACATAAAAGCAGGGAAGTCTTGCTACAGTTATACAGGGTATTCGTGAGGTCACACCTAGAATACTGGGTACAATTTGGTTTCCAAATTTAAGAAAGGATATATTTACTTTGGAGGCAGTTCAGAGAAGGTTCACTAAGTTGATTCCGGAGATGAGGGGGTTGACTTATGAGGAAAGGTTGAGTAGGTTGGGCCTCTACTCATTGGAATTCAGAAGAATGAGAGGTGATCTTATCGAAACGTATAAGAGGGGGCTTGACAAGGTGGATGCAGGGAGGATGTTTCCATTGATAGGGGAGACTAGAACTAGGGGGCATAATCTTAGAATAAGGGCCCACCCATTTAAAACTGAAATAAGGAAGAATTTCTTCTCTCAGAGAGTTGTAAATCTGTGGAATTCGCTGCCTCAAAGAACTGTGGAAGCCGGGACATTGAATAAATTTAAGACAGAGATAGACAGTTTCTTAACCGATAAGGGAATAAGGGGTTATGAAGAGCGGGCAGGGAAGTGGAGCAGAGTCCATGATCAGATCAGCCATGATTGTATTAAATGTTGGAGCAGGATCGAGGGGCTGTATGGCCTACTCCTGCTCCTATTTCTTATGTTCTTATGTTCTTATGTAATCTGTTTATGGTGGTGTTGGTTAAGGGAAGAATGTTCGGCAAGACACTGGGGAAATTATTTTTCTTCACACAGTACCATGGGATCTTTAATGTCCACCTAAACATTCCACATGGGACCTCAGTTTAACATCTCATCTAAATGATTCCACCTCCAATGAAGCAGCACTCAGTAGTGTACTGGGGCCCAGATTAGATTATGTGCTCAAAGGCAAAATACTGTGAAATCTGAAATATAAACCGAAAATGCTGGAAATACTCAGCAGGTCCGGCAGCATCTGTGGAGAGAGAAACAGTTACTGGTTCAGGTCGGTGACCTTTTGTCAAAACTGGAAAATGTTACAGATGTAACAGGTTTTTAAGCAAGGGTAGGGGCAGGGAAAGGGGGCGGGGAGGAATAAACAAAAGGGAAGGTCTGTGATAGAATGGAAGGCAGGAGTAATTAAATGGCAAAAGGCATGATGGTGCAAGGCAAAGGAGATGGTAATGGAACAATAAAAGAAACAAAAGATGGGTCTTGGGAATATGTAAATGGGAATAGCAGAATCATCAACAGCACTTGCTATCTGAATAAATGGGTGGTTATGATCTAAAATTGTTGAACTCGATGTTGAGTTCGAAGACTGTAAAGTGCCTAATCAAAATATGAGGTGCTGTTCCTTGAGCTTCCGTTGAGCTTCATTGGAACAGAGGACAGTGAGGTCAGAGTGGGAGTGGAGCGGAGAATTAAAGTGACAGGCGACCTGAAGCTCGGGGTTACGCTTACGGATGGAACAGAGGTGTTCAGCAAAGCAGTCACCCGATCTGCGTTTGGTCTCCCCAGTGTAGAGGAGACCACATTATGAGCAGCGAATATAGTATACTAAATTACAAGAAGTACAAGTAAATCGTTGTTTCACCTGGAAGGATGTGTGGGGCCCTGGATGGTGGGAAGGGAGGAGGTGAAAGGGCAGCTGTTGCATCTCCTGCTGCACAGGAAGGTGCTGTGAGAAGGGGAGGTGGTGCTGGGGGTCATTGAGGAGTGGACCAGGGTGTCGCGGAGGGAGCGGTCCCTTTAGAATGGTGAAAGGGGAGGGGAGGGGAAGGTCTGATTGGTGGTGGGATCACGCTGGAGGTGGTGGAAATGGCTGAGGATGATCCGTTGAATGTGAAAGCTGATGAGGTCGAAGGTGATGACAAAGGGAACCCTATCGTGTTTCAGGGCGGGAGGGGAATTGGTGAGGGCAGTCGTGTGGGAAATGGAACAGACATGGTTGAGGGCCATGTCAACCATGGTACAGGGGAATCCTCGGTTGAGGAAAAAGGAAGACATATCTGAAGCACGAGTAAGGAAGATAGCACCGTCAGAACAGATGTGACGGTGATGGGAAACTGGGAGAATGGAATAGAGTCCTTACAGGAAGCGGGGTGGGAGAAAGTGTAGTCAAGGTATCTGTGGGTGAAAGTGGGCTTATAGTGGATATTTGTCGATAACCTATCCCCAGAAATGGAGACAGAGAAGTCAAGGAAGGGAAGGGAAGGGAAGAGATGGATCATATGAAGGTGAGGGGTGGAAATCTGATGCAAAGTTGATGACATTTTCCAGATCCGGAAGAGAGCACAAAGCAGCACCAATACAGTCATCAATGTATGGAAGAAAGCGGTGAGGGAGGGGACCTAATTATGACTGGAACAAATAATGTTCCACGTATCCCACGAAATACAAGACATGGCCAGGACCCATATGGATTCCCAGAGTGACACCTTTTATTTGGAGGAAGTGAGTGAAGTCAAAGGAGGAGTTGTTCAATGTGAGAACAAGTTCAGCCAGGCGGGGGAGGGTGGTTGTGGATGGGGACTGGGTGGGCCTCTGCTCGAGGAAGAAGTGGAGCACCCTCAGGCTGTCCTGGTGGGAGATGGAGGTGTAGAGGGATTGGACGGTTGGGGCCAGGTGACTAGAAACTGTTCGAGTGGCGGAGGGGGTCGGAAAAGTCATGTATGTAGGTGGGAAGAGACTGGATAAGGGGAGAGTCGAGATCGGAAAAAGTAAGTAGATTATGTGCTCATTGAATTAGGGCTTGAACCCACGTTCTGACCCAGAGGCTACCAACCAAACAAAGCTGACACTTTCAGTAGTAGTAGAACAATCAGTTGTCAACTGAAATGAACAT
Source organism: Pristiophorus japonicus (assembly GCF_044704955.1). Taxonomy (NCBI): domain Eukaryota; kingdom Metazoa; phylum Chordata; class Chondrichthyes; family Pristiophoridae; genus Pristiophorus; species Pristiophorus japonicus. The sequence continues at coordinate 257,698,485 of NC_091977.1, forward strand.
TAAGTAAATAATGGCCAGGTTATGTATATATAGCTTTTAAAATGTTGGTGCTTAGTAAAAGAAACAATACTATACATAGCAAGCCCAATTACTTTTTTCCACTTTCTATTTCATCCTTGCCTCTGCTTGTATCTGTAGCTGACAAGCAGATTGGAATTAGGTTGTCAGAAAAAGGGTATGTCTGAATGTCAGTAGAGACTGGGTCTGCCTGGTATGCAGTGCAATACTGAATACACCCTTGATTGAAAAACACATTGAAGCCTAAAAGAAAAAAGATAATTGAATATTCTTTTGAATATTCATCAATGAAACAATCCGTTTTCCACATAACAAACGCACGATGAAAGCAAGTGATTTGTTGCAGCAAGTGATCCACACATGCCAGCATTTATACTGGTTTCCCTCGGATTTTGTATGCGAAATTGTGGTACTTGCATAGCAAACCACATTACATGGAAATCACATGGGATCTTTTGTTCCATGAAAAGAATTTCAGCCGGGTGAGATTGTTAAAATCCTGAACAGAAAATGTCATTATGCATAGCATAGTAGCTCATGACAGCTTAGTTTGTAAGAATGCCAGTGCCTCAACTGAGCAAAAAGAGAACGTCATTAAAATTAGACCAATACTTATAACAAACTTTAAGGGAAGTGTTACATTAGTACTACAATTTGAGATTGAGATTGTTACTGAATAACGATTTCATAGCCTCTGTACAGATTTTAAAATTGTCTCCCATAATACAACAAAAACAATTTGCATTTATGCAGCACCTTTAATGTAGTACAGATAGAACGCCCGAAATTCAGAGTTCTAAAAACCAGACTTGTCCGAAAACCGGACATTGTGCAGATTGCAAGAGTCGTTGTCAGAATCTGGAAATATTTCCCATAAACTGGACTTTTAAGCTGTACATACCTTTCTCCAAACATGAATCCCCAAAAATACGCAGCCCGGCGCGGCCTGGCCCGGCCTCGAGGTTGCCGGATTCGGGCCGTCGGATGTAATGCTCCGAAATTCAGAAATACACGAAAGTCAGCCCAAGGATTTCTTGATTCAGGACTTCAGATTGTCTCTGAAATCCGGAAATACCCCAAAATCATCCATCAGGTTTCTGGATTCGGGATGTCGGATTTCTTCTCTGAAATCCGGAAACTTCCAAAATCCGGAATGGCCTCGGTCCCGAGGTTTACGGTTTTGGGACATTATACCTGTGATATACAAACCTTTGCAGTATATACTCCTACCACAGGAGTATTCACCTATATTAATACACTGAATGTTGACTTGTATCTGATTCGGTCATTGGAGTTCTTTATAATTAAATAGTTCTCCACTAAACAAAGGAATGAATTAAAAATAAACTCACCCTGAGATTCGCAGAATGCCAACACGAAAACCATGAGTAAACCGATTGGCAAAGTAGATGTTGTCATGTTGATTGAATTTTATTTTAAGCAAAATAAAACGATTGAAATGTCTGAGGCTGGTTTAGAGACTGTAACTGTGAGGTTGCTACACACCCAGGCAATATGCACTAATAAGACTTCTGCAACGATGGGCTATTACTCCAGACTCACACTTTTTAGCAACTTTGACATCAATGTGATTTGACTCTTCTCCAAATATTAACTTTAGTTTCACATCATAGATATCTCACATTGTTTCGAAATAGCATAGAACTTTATCATTTTGCAGTTGAGCTGGATGCAATCTACAGTGAGGTGGCTGGCATGTAACGTGAACGTTCAAAATCTGTCTTTAGTTCCAACAAATGTCAATGGCACAACTTATTGAAAAAACACATTTGTAAAATACTTGCATTTATATAACACCTTTCATATCGAAGTGTTTGAAACGCCTTACATGAAGTGCAATAAATATTGGTAGAAACATAGAAACATAGAAAATGATAGGAATGGTTGTTAGTAAAATATTGCTATTTGCAGCAAAGAATCCCTTCAAATTCTACAGGTTAGGTGTGATTGAAGAATCACTTAGTGAATGGAATAGCCCCAGTTTTTTTAGTTCCGAAATCCGACAGGAATTGACGGTTTTGTAATGACTTTCAGAAATTGAATGAAGTATTCAAATTCGAAGCTTACTCAATGCCCCGGGTGGGTGAGTTGATTGAGAGACTGGAGAAAGCAAAGTATCTCACCACCTTAGATCTGAATAAAAGGATACTGGCAGATTCCTTTAACAGAGTCTTCAAAAAGAGAAAATGGATTCCGTGGTTCCTGAGGGGCTGCACCACTACACTGCCATGCTATTTGGATTGCCTGGGACACCATGACCAAGTACTGAGGCCTCATAGCCCATAGACAGAAGGTTACTTGGATTACATCATTATCTATAGCACACCCTAGGGTTCACGTTTATGCAAAGTAGGAGCTGTACTAGACAGCCTAAGGATGTTTTGGCACATGGCAAACCCAGACAAGTGCCACTTTGGGTTGTCTGAGACCAAATACATTAATTGTCATCTTCCAAAATTCCATAGATTCTAAAACGGTTCCTGAAGATTGGAAGGTAGCAAATGTAACCCCGCTATTTAAGAAAGGAGGGAGAGAGAAAATAGGGAACTACAGACCAGTTAGCCAGACATTAGTAGTAGGGAAATGCTAGAATCTATTATTCAGGATGTGGAGCACTTAGAAAATAATAATAAGATTGAGCAGTCATCATGGATTTATGAAAGGGAAATCATGTTCGATAAATCTATTAGAGTTTTTTGAGGTTATAACTAGCAGAATAGATATGGGGGGACCAGTGGATGTGGTGTATTTGGATTTTCAGAAGGCATTTGATAAGGTGCCACACGAGAGGTTATTGAACAAAATTACGGCACATGGGATTCGAGGTAATAAACGTGATGGATTGAGGATTGGTTAATGGACAGAAAACAGAGAGTAGGAATGAACGGGTCATTTTCAGGTTGGCAGACTGTAACTAGTGCAAGGATCAGTGCTTGGGCCTAAGCTATTCACAATCAATATCAATGATTTGGATGAGGGGACCAAATGTCATATATCCAAGTTTGCTGATGATACAAAGCTAGATGGGAATGTAAGTTGTGAGGAGGATGCAAAGAGGCTTCAAGGGGATATGACAGGCTAAGTGAGTGGGCAAGAACATGGCAAATGGAATATAATGTGGAGAAATGTGAAGTTATCCACTTTAATGGGAAAAATAGAAAAGCAAAGTATTTTTTAAATGGTGAGAGATTGAAAACTGTTGGTGTTCAGAGGAACCTGGGTGTCCGTGTACACGAATCACTGAAAGTTAACATGCAGGTACAGCAAGCAATTAAGAGACCAAATGGTATGTTGGCCTTTATTACAAGAGGATTTGAGTATAAGAGTAAAGATATCTTACTGCAATTATATAGGTCCCTGGTGAGACCACACCTGGAGTATTGTGTACAGTTTGGTCTCTTTACCTAAAGAAGGATATACTTGCCATAGAGGGAGTGCAACTAAGGTTCACCAGACTGATTACTGGGATGGGGGGATTGTCCTATGAAGAGAGCTTGACGAGGACTATATCCTCTCGCGTTTAGAAGAATGAGAGGTGATCTAATTGAAACATACAAGATTCTTACAGGGCTTGACAGGGTAGATGCAGGGAGGATGTTTCCCCGGCTGGGGCGTCTAGAACCAGGGATCACAGTCTCAGAATAAGGGGTCGGCCATTTAGGACTGGGATGAGGAGAAATTTCTTCACTCAGAGGGTGTTGAATCTTTTAAATTCTCTACCCCGGAGGGCTATGGAGGCTCAGTCTTTGAGTATATTCAAGACAGAGTCGATAGAATTTTGGATATTAAGGGAATCAAGGGATATGGGGATAGTGCAGGAAAGTGGAGTTGAGGTAGAAGGTCAGCCATGATCTTATTGAATGGCAGAGCAGGCTCGAGGGGCCGAATGGCCTATTCCTGCCACTAATTCTTATGTTCTTATGTAAATACTTTGATTACACCTTAGGGGGCAGGTTGGTGAAGTTATAAAAGCCTGGCACCTACCGGTGAGTAAGAAGCATATTAGTACCTTTTTTGCATATTCTCGATTACTACCAACTATTTACTGACTTTGCTACCCGAGCTGCTTCCCCTTCCCGACCTGACTAAAGTAAAGGCACCAAACCTGGTACGATGGGACCCTGAGGCGGAGGCAGCTTTCAGGAATCTGAGCCAAGCGCTGTGTAATAATCCTGTGCTCATGGTCCTAGACTTTCGCCAAAAATTCATTTTTCAAACCAATGCCACAGAGGTGGATTTGGGAGCTGTACTCTCTCAAATATTTGAGTGGAGTAACGTCCTCTGGTCTAACTGAGCAAGAAACTGTTGCCTAGGGAGCAGCAGCACCCTACAGTGAAGAAGTGCTTATTAATTAAATGGACCGTAGAAACATTAAGGTACCACCTTTAGGGCGCCATTTTCTTCTTCTTACTGGTCACGTACCCCTCAAATAGATGCGATCTAACAAAGGAAGAAATGCCCGTGTTATCCGGTGTTTTTTGTCACTCCAGCCCTATTATTTTGAGGTGGAACACAAGGAGGGAGTAGCTCATGGGACTGCAAATGTCTTCTCCTGAGCATACTGCCTCACGGCACAGGCCACCAAAGCTGATGGCCCTATGTGGGGGTGGGGGGAGAGATGTGTAGCAGGGTGATTGAGGACCAGTATGTCAGCTACAGGCTGATGAGGGACCTGGCCCCAGAGGAAGGGCATGGCCCCTTTAAGAACCTCCCCTTTAAAAGGTAAATTCATCTGGAGTGGAAGGAGACATTTCCTGGCCAGCTGAGCATAAAAGGGAGAGGTTCAGGGCACATGGGGACAGCTGAAAGATGTACTGTGTGGTCTTGTTGTGTGTTATGTGCATTAAAAGAAGGTGTTTGGAACTTGAAGTGTTGAAAGACTCCTAAGAACATAACAAATAGGGGCAGGAGTAGGCCATTGAGCCCCTCAAGCCTTCTCCACCATTCAATAAGATCATGGTTGATCTTCGACCTCAACTCCACTTTCCCACCCAATCCCTATATCTCTTGATTCCTCTAGAGTTCAAAAATCTCTCTATCAGCCTTGAATATACTCAACGACTCAGCATCTACAGGCCTTTGAGGTAGAGAATTCCAAAGTTTCACAACCCTCTGAGTGAAGAAATTCTTCTTTATCTCTGTCTTAAATGGTTTGCTCCTATCCTGAGACGATGAACCCTAGTTCTATACTCTCTAGCCAGTGGAAACTACCTCTACCTCGCAGCATCTAACCTGTCAATCACCACCCCCCCCACCCCGCCCCCCACTGTTTATAGGGGAAAGGATGCTCCGAGACGGTAGGCCTTTGTAGCATGAGAAATATAAAAATAAATAATGAAGTATTCTGCAGACACATCATAACAAAATGAAAGCCAGGATAGAGGTAAGGCCTGGGGATTTATCCACTTTCAAGGCTGCTAAACTGCTTAATACTTCCTCTCTCACTATGTTTATTTCAGCTAATATTTCACATTCCTCCTCCCTGATTGCAATGTTTGCATTGTCCCATTCTTTTGTGAAAACAGACACAAAGAATTTGTTAAGAACCATACCCACGTGATCTGCCTCCACGCACAGATTACCTCTATGGTCTCTATTAGGCCCTACTCTTTCTTTAGTTATCCTCTTGCTCTTAATATATTTATAAAACATCTTTGGGTTTTTCTTCAGTTGACTTGCCAAAATGTTTTCATGCTCTCTTTTTGTTTTCCTAATTTCCTTTTTAATTTCACCCCTGCACTTTCTGCACTCCGAGGGTTTCTGCAGTATTGAGCCCTCGGTATCTGTCATAAGCCTCCTTTTTTTTCTTTATCATACCCTGCAAGCCCCAGGGCGCTCCAGATTTGTTAGTCCCACTCTTTTTCTTTAAGGGAACATACTTGCTCTGAACCCTCACTATCTCCTCCTTGAATGCCTCTCACTGCTCTGACACTGATTTACCTTCCAGTAGCTTCTTCCTGTCCACGTTGGCTAAATCACATCGCAGCTTAGTAAAATTGGCATTCTCCCAATTGAGAACTTTTATTCCTGGTCTATCTTTGTCCTTTTCCATAATTACCCTAAATTTATCCTTCTTCTTCTGAGGCAGTCCCTCGGAGTCGAGGATGACTTTCTTCTACGCTAAACATGTTCTCAGGTGACTGAAGAGTCCAATGCGGGATCTACAATCTCTGTCACAGGTGGGGCAGACGGTGGTTGGAGGAAAGGGTGGGTGGGGTGCCTGGATTGCCACATGCTCCTTGCGCAGTCAACGCTTGGCTTCAGCTTGCTCTCGGTGATGAGAGTCGATGTGTTCAATGCCTTCTCGGATGTTTTTCCTCCTCTTTCGGCGGTCTTGGGCCAGTAATTCCCAGGTGTCAGTGGGGATGTTGCACTTTTTCAAGGAGGCTTTGAGGGTGTGCTTGAAGCATTTCCTCTGCCCACCTGGGTCTCGCTTGCTGTGTTGGAGCTCCGAGTAGAGCTTCGGGAGTCTCGAGTCAGGCATTCGGATGATGTGGCCTGCCCAACGGAGCTGATTGAGCGTGGTCAATGCTTCGATGCTGGTGATGTTGGCCTGAGCAAGAACACTGATGTCGGTGCGCCTATCCTCCCAATGGATTTGCAGGATCTTGCGCAGGCAGCACTGGTGGTACTTCCGCAGAATTATGAGGTGCCTGCTGTACATAGTCCACATCTGTGAAGCACATAGGAGGGCAGGTATCACTACTGCTCTGTGGATCATGAGCTTGGTGCTGGGTTTGAGGTGCTGGTCTTCAAACACTCTCTTCCTCAGGCGACCGAAGGCTGCACTGGCACACTGAAGGCGGTGTTGGACCTCATCGTCGATGTCTGCCCTTGTTCACAGTAGGCTCCTGAGGTATGGATAATGGTCCATGTTGCCCAAGGCCTTGCCTTGGATTTTGATAAGCGGGGGGCAGTGCTATATGGCAGGGTCAGGTTGGTGGAGGACCTTTGTCTTATGGATGTTTAGGGTAAGGCCCATGCTGTTGTACACCTCGGTGAAGGTGTTGACGATGGCTTGGAGCTCTGCCTCTGAGTGTTCACAAACGCAAGCGTAGTCTGCATACTGTAGTTCGATGACAAAGGATGGGACAAGCTTGGATCTGGCCTGGAGAGGGCGGAGGTTGAACAGATTCATGTTTGTTCTGTAATTTAGCTCCAATCCAGCAGGAAGCTTGCTGAGGGTGAGATGGAGCATTGCAGCAAGGAAGATTGAGAAAAGCGTTGGTGCGATGACACAGCCTTGCTTGACCCTGGTCAGAATGTAAATTGTGTCTGTGGTGGATTCGTTGGTCAGGATCACAGCTTGTATGTCATTGTGGAGCAGGTGAAGGATGATGAAAAACTTTTGGGGGCAGCCGAAACGGAGGAGGATGCTCCATAATCCCTCACAGTTGACAGTGTCAAAAGCCTTTGTGAAGTCAAAGAAGGCCATGTACAAGGGTTGGTGCTGAACCCTGCATTTCTCTTGTAATTGCTGCGCGGTGAAGATCATGTCCGTTGTGCCCCTTAATGGGCGGAATCTGCATTGCTACTCTGGGAGGTGCTCTTCGGTCACAGGGAGAAGACGATTGAGGAGGATTTTTGTGATGACCTTCCCTGTGATCGACAGCAGGGAAATTCCTCTATAGCTACTTCAGTCGGACTTGTTATCTTTCTTGAAAATGGTCATGATTACGGTATCTCTGAGATCTCCTGGCATGCTCTCCTCCTTTCAGATAAAAGAAATGAGGTCATGTATTCACACGAATATTGCTTCTCTGCCATGTTTTATTACTTCGGCGGGGATTCCAACTGCTCCTGATGCCCTCTTGTTCTTTAGTTGTCGGATGGCCTTTTCTACCTCATGCCGGGCTAGGGTTGTGCTGAGATGATGGTGGGTAGCATGTTGCGGGATGGAGTCGAGGACACTCACGTCATAGACAGAGACTTGGTTAAGGAGATCTTCGAAGTGCTTCTTCCAGTGGGCCCTGACTGCCTCTCTGTCCTTGATGAGCACCTCTCCGTTCTTGGCCAGCAGTGGGGTGGGGCCTTGGGTGCTTGGGCCGTAGGTGGTCTTGATTGCGCTAAAGAATCCTTGCCTGTCATGGTTGTTGGCTAACTGCTAAGTCTCCTGAGCTTTCTCCACCCATCATCTGTTCTTTCGGTCGTGGGTTTTTGTTGGACCTCAGCCTTCAGCTGTCTATAGAGCTGCTTTCTTGCTCTCGCATTGGATTGCTGTTTCAGGTTCAGAATTGCCTTGCGCTTGCGGCTTATCAGCTCCTGGATCCCCTGGTCGTTCTCGTCGAACCAGTCTTGGTACTTCCTGGTTGAGCGACCGAGAGTCTCTTCGCTCATCATGGAGGTCTTGAGGGCAGACCAGGTGTTGTGGACACTCTGCGTCTCTGGGTCACCCCAAGTCATAGGTTGGCAGTGAGGTGCTGGCTGAATAGGGCTTTCTTAGCAGGGTCTTTGAGAACCCCAGTGTTGGTTTTCCTGCGGCATGTTTGGACCAAAGGCTGCAATGTGGTCTGGAGCCAACTGGTCCTGGGAAACCCAACCTGAGCATCGGTGAGCAGGTTATTTGTGAGTAAGATACTGTTGATGACCCCTTCCATCACTTTGCTGATGATTGAGAGTAGACTGATGGGGCCGGTAACTGGCCGAATTGGATTTGTCCTGCATTTTGTGGACAGGACATACCCTGGGCAGTTTTCCACATTGTCAGATAGATGCCAGTGTTGTAAGTTGTACTGGAACTTGGCTAGAGGCAAAGCTGGTTCTGGAGCACAAGTCTTTAGCATGACAGCAGGATCCCATTGCCTTTGCTATATCCAGTGCGCTCAGCTGTTTCTTGAAATCACATGAAGTGAATCAAATCGGCTGGGGACCTCAGGAGAAGGCTGATATGGATCATCCACTCACCACTTCTGGTTGAAGATGGTTGCAAATGCTTCACCCTTGTCTTTTTCACTCACGTGCTGGGCTTCGCCATCATTGATGATGGGGATATTCATGGAGCGTCATATTCCTATTAGTTGTTTAATTGTCCACCATCATTCACGACTGGATGTGGCAGGACTGCAGCGCTTTCTTCTGATCCGAGGATTGTGGGATTGTTTAGCTCTGTTTATAGCATGTTGCTTCCGCTGTTTAGCATGCATGTAGTCCTGTGTTGCAGCTTCCCCAGGTTGGCACCTCATTTTTAGGTACACCTGGTGCTGCTCCTGGCATACTCTTCTACACTCCTCATTGAACCAGGATTGGTCGCTTGGCTTGATGGTAATGGTAGAGTGAGGGATATGCTGAGCCATGCGGTCACAGATTGTGGTGGAATACAATTCTGCTGCTGCTGATGGCCCACAGCGCCTCATGCATGCTCAGTTTTGAGCTGCTAGATCTGTTCTGAATCTATCCCATTTAGCATGGTGGTAGGGCCACACAACACGATGGAGGGTGTCTTCAGTGTCACCTTCAGTGTCTCAGTCATATGTGCAGTGATCACTGTTATCATTGTCAGATATATCTGTGACAGGTAGCTTGGTAAAGACAAGGTCAAGTAGGTTATTCCCTCATGTTGGTTCTCTCACCACCTGCTGCAGGCCCAGTCTGGCAGATATGTCCTTCAGGACTCGGCCAGCTTAGTTAGCAGTGGCGCTACCAAGCCACTCTTGGTGATGGACATTGAAGTCCTCCACCCAGAGTACATTCTGTGCCCTTGCTACCATTGAATGCTTCTTCCACGTGGTGTTCAACATGGAGGAGTACTGATTAATCAGCTGAGGGAGGGTGGTCAATGATAATCAGCAGGAGGTTTCCTTGCCCATACTTGATCTGAAGCCATGAGACTTCATGGGGTCTGGAGTAAATGTTGAGGACTCCCAGGGCTACTCCCTCCCATATGCCACTCTGCTGCCACCTCTGGTGGGTCTGTCTGCCAGTGGGACAGGACATATGCAAGGATTGTGATGGAGGAATTTGAGGTATTGGTTGAGTCTGTGAGTATGACTATATTAGACTGTTGCCTGACTAGTCTGTGTGACCTCGATCAAATCTCCTCTTAATCTTCTCTGCTCTAAGGAGAACAATCCCACTTTCACTAGTCTTTTCATACAACTGAAGTCTCTCATCCCTGTAGGATTGCAAAATTCATGGGAAACCCCCCCCCAGTGTTTGGACTCATTGGAAAAGGAATTTAATTTGGAACTGTCAACAAGGAAGTTTGGGATCCTAAAGTGCACATGGAAGAAACTATGAGCTTCTATCGAATTTAGGATTTTTACAAGGCAGATTGGGTCCGTGTGGGAAGGGCTGAAAACTAAAGGATAACTATCCTTCAAAAGAAACCAGTTTGGGTATTGAAGTTGTCTGGGGTATCGAAGCTAAACAAATTGTCTGGGGAATTGTGTAAACTTGAAAACCCTTCTCCCCGGGAGACACTAACATAGCAACAATCAACCCAGAAATAGCCAGCCATCACTCTGAGCAGGAAACCCATCCAGCACATGCATAATGTTAATGACCCATTCAGCCCGCATAGAAACCCAAGCCTAGGCAGACATTGCAAATCCCAAAGCTAATTTTTTCCGATCAAGAAACAAATTAAAAAGATCAACACATCCGAGAAAGGTTACCATTAATTGGCCCGCCAAAATAGGACAAAGAGATATTGAGCCCACCAAAATTAAAACAAAGAATAGGGGCTGATTTGGTGCGTAGAGTAGAACGGCTCCAAAAGTATAACTGGGGCTCAGTTTTTAACGAAAGCGAGCGAGCAGGCATTCATCTATTCGAAGAGGGGAAGGATGGAGAAAGACCACCGCAACAGTTTATGCAGCTCATCTGAGCACCAATATCTCCAACCTCGACAACACTCCTGGGCCACACTGCCCTGCTACTGAAAGAAGAAGGAAGAACATCAGCATGGCAGAAAGCAGCTCCCAGTAACTTCGGACATCACCATTGCGGCAACAACTGACCACAGCCAACGTGGTAACATCGAAAGCACTGCGATCGACCAATTCCAAATCCAAAACTCCTCAAGAAGAAACCGAAGCTTCAAAAGTTTCCACTCTACAATCTAGTCCTAGCTACCAACAGGTGAAACATTATCTAAAGAGACTTTAAAACCTATTGCTGATGGAAGAAAGTGGGTACTTACCCCATAAGTCCAAAACGCGCCCTACCACATCAGCGGACACCACCCAACTAAAGACTACGCAGTCAGAAGTCCTCTACGACATTACGACCCTGAAATCGCGAACCACCGCCAACAGATAATAAAGGAATGGTGAGCATAGTCCCTGTTTGCCCTGGAGTTTAACCTAGCCAGAGTTAGGCATTGCGAGGTGGGAGGTGTATTATTTTCTGTAACCTCTTTTGAATGTGTGATGAAGTGTCTTTTATTCCAGTCATTTCAAGCTTGACATTGTACTTTTTCTTGTCTGTAATAAAATTGAAGTTCTTTGCACCAAAACCAGTTGTCTCTTGCACTTTGTCACATCCCCAAATACATCCAAAGTCTAGAACCCAGTGAGTGGAAGCAATTCGAACTGCTCACAAGGTCAGAGGTGAACCTGACCCCACACACCACCCTCTACATCCCACATCCCTAATCCCTCGTCCTTGGTACCATTCTAGTAAATCTCTGCTGTATCCTCTCTAAGACCTTGACAGCCTTTCCAAAGTGTGCTGCCCAGAATTGAGCACAATGTTCCAGCTGAGGCCAAACTAATGTATTATAAAGTTTTAGCATAACGTCATTATTTTTCTACTCTCTGCCTCTATTAATAAAACCAAGGATCCCTTATGTTTTTTTAACAGCCTTCTCAACTTGTCCTGCCACCTTCAAAGATTTCTGTACATACACCCCTCCAGGTCTCTCTGTTCCAGTATCCCCTTTGAAATTGTACTATTTAATTAAAATTGTCTCTTCTGCCTGTCCCGCAGGGATCAATGCTGGGGACTCAACTATTCACAATTTTTATTAACGACATAGATGATGGCATAGAAAGTCATTATCCAAATTTGCCAATGGCACAAAGATCGGTGGAATTGTAGGCATTGTAGATGGGGGCATAACATTACAAAGGGATATTGATAGATTAAGTGAATAGATAAAACTGTGGCAAATGGATTTCAATGTAAGCAAATGTGAGGTCATCCACTTTGGACCTAAAAAGAATAGAACAAGGTACTTTCTAAATGGTGAAGTGCTAAATGGATGTCCAAAGATATTTGGGGGTCCAGATACTTAGATCATTAAAATATCATGAACAGGTACTGAAAATAATCAAAAGGACGAATGGAATGCTGGCCTTTATATCTAGAAGACTAGAATATTAGGAGGTAAAAGTTATGCTGCAGCTAGACAAAACCCTGGTTAGACCACACCTGGAGTACTGTGAGCAGTTCTGGGCACCACACCGCAGAAAAGATATATTGGCCTTGGTGGTAGTGCAACGTAGATTTACCAGAATGATACCCCGACTTCAAGGGTTAAATTATGAGGAGAGATTACATAAATTAAGGTTGTATTCCCTAGAATTTAGACGGTTAAGGGGTGATCTGATTGAAGTTTTCAAGTTATTAAGGGGAATAAATAAGGTAGATAGAAACTGTTTCCGCTGGTTGGGGATTCATAGAATCATTGAATCATAGAAATTTACAGCACGGAAGGAGGCCAATTCAGCCCATCGTGTCCGTGCCGGCCAACAAGACGCTATCCGGCCTAATCCCACTTTCCAGCTCTAGGTCCGAAGCCCTGCAGGTTACGGCACTTCAAGTGCACATCCAAGTACTTTTTAAATGTGGTGAGGGTTTCTGCCTCTTTCATCCATTCAGGCAGTGAGTTCCAGACCCCCACAACCCTCTGCATGAAGACACTTCCCCTCAAATTCTCTCTAAACCTGTCCTTCAAATTCACTTTCTATGTTTTTGCATTTCAATTCCAGCTTTACTTCCCTCCCTACTGAACCTATTCTCAGGTTCCCATCCTCCTGCCAAGCTAGTTTAAACCCTCCCCAACAGTACTAGCAATGCCAACCCCCCACTGCCGCGAGGATATTGGTTCCAGCTCTGTTGAGGTGTAACCCGTACGGCTTGTATAGGTCCCACCTCTCCCAGAAGCGGCCCCAGTGCCTCAGGAATCTAAAGCCCTCCCTCCTGTACCATCTCTCCAGACATGCATTTATCTGCACTATCCTCCTATTTCTGTACTCACTAGCTCATGGCACTGGAAGTAATCCCGAGATTACTACCTTTGAGGTCCTGCTTTTTAATCTCTCTCCTAGCTCCCTAAACTCTGCCTGCAGGACCTCATCCCCGTTTCTACCTATGTCATTGATACCGATATGGACCACGACCTCTGGCTGTTCACACTCTCCCCCAGAATGCCCTGCAGCCGCTCAGTGACATCCTTGACCCTGGCACCAGGGAGGCAACATACCATCCTGGATTCGCGTCTGCGGCCACAGAAACGCCTGTCTGCTCGCCTAACTATTGCTCTTCCATTCTTCTTCTCCCCCCCTGTATAGCTGAGCCACCCATGGTGTCGTGGACTTGGCTCTGGCTGCACTCCCCAGAGGCCCCATCGCCCTCACCAGTACTCAGAAGAGAATATCGGTTGGAGAGTGAGATGGACTCAGGGGAGCTCGAGTTGGTGCAGCTGGAGACATCTTCTCCACACGTGGTCATCCCGGTTGCACAAAGCATCTAGGACTTCCCACATGCCACAGGATGTGCACTCCAAGGGACTGAGTTGCCCTGCCATGCCTCTAGTTACACTCAGAACTATCAAGCAGAAATAAACTCTAATACTTAGCAAAACACACTCAGCAGCTACTCAGCAATCAGCTGATTTAATTAATTAAGTTTTTTAGATTAGAAATATCACTTAGCTATGTTTACTTTTTTTAATTGCGTCTCTTAACTTACACCATGCGCAAGGTTTTAAATAAAAGAGAAATAGAGAAATACTCACCAACCAAACAGTCAATCACTTACCTGTTTGGTTGTGACGTCACACTTTGAATCTTTTTAGTTTTTACTTCTGCAGTTCCATATGATGCTGCTGCAGATAGCTCCTCCCGATCTCCCTCTCTCGGTGCTGCTTTTCGTAGTCCAGCTCTGGTCATGTCTCGCGATGCTTGGTTGCTGCTCCCGATCTCTGGCTCTCCTGCTCTCGGTGCTGCTTTTCGTAGCCCAGCACTGGTCAGGTCTCGCGATGCCTGGTTGCTGCTCCCGCTCTCTGGCTCTCCCGCTCTTGGTGCTGCTTTTTGTAGACACGCTCCAGTCAGGTCTCGTGATGCCTGGTTGCTCCTCCCGATCTCCCCAAGATTCCAGGACCACCGGGCATTGTCTAAAAATTAGAGCCAGATCTTTGAGGAGTGAAATTAGGAAACACTTCTACACACAAAGGGTGGTAGAAGTTTGGAACTCTCTTCCACAAACAATACTAGATCAATTGCTAATTTTAAATCTGAGATTGATAGCTTTTTGTTAACCCAAGTTATTAAGGGTTATGAGCCAAAGGTATATGGAGTGCGGTCGCAGATCAGCCATGATCTCATTGAATGGCGGAACAGGCTCGAGGGGCTGAATGGCCTACTGCTGCTCTGATGTGCTTCATTCTACCTACCAAAATGTATCACTTCACAATTCTCTGTGATAAATTTCAGCTGTTATGCGTCTGCCCATTTCATCTGTCTGTCTATGTCTTCCTGATGTCTGTTACTATTCTCCTCATTGTTTGCTACATTTCCAAGTTTCATATCATCTGCAGACTTTGAAATTATGCCCTGTATACCCAAATGCAGGTCATTAATATATATCAAAAAGAGCAGTGGTCCTAATACCAACTGCTGGGGGACAATACTATATACTTCCCTCAAGTCTGAAAAACAACCGTTACCATTACTCTCTGCTTTCTGTCCCTTAGCCAATTTTGTATCCAAGACACCATTGTCTCTTTACTTTGTCAAACGCCTTTTCACAGTCCAGAAACACAACATCAACCACACTACCCTCATCAACCCTCTCTGTTACTTCATCAAAGAAATTAATCAAGTTAGTCAAACATGATTTACCTTTAGCAAATCGATGCTGACTTTCATTTATTAGCCCATACTTTCCCAAATGCCAATTAATTTTGACCCAGATTATTGTCTCTAAATGTTTCCTCACTACCGAAGTTAATCTGACTGGCCTGTAGTTGCTGAGTTTATCCTTCTGTCCTTTTTAAAATAGTGGTGCAACATTGCAATCCTCCAGTGCTCTGGCACCAACTCCATATGTAAGGAGGTTTGGAAGATTGTGGTCACTGCCTCCACAATTCCCACCCTTAGCTTCAGCAACCTAGGATGCATCCTATCTGGAGCGGGTGACTTTTCTACTTTGAGGACTGCCAACTTTTAAGTCCCTCTTCTTTATTTTTATCCTATCCAGTATCGCTACTGCCTCCTTCTTTACTGCTACTTTGGCAGCATCCTCTTCTCCAGTGAAGACAGATCCAAAATTATTCATTTAGTACCTCAGCAATGCCCTCTGCCTCCACTAGAAGATCTCCTTCTTTGGTCCCTAATCAGCCCCACCCTACATTTGACGACCCGTTTATTATTTATATATTTATAAAAGACTTTTGGGTTCCCTTTTAAATTAGCCACAAATCTATTCTCATACTCTCCCTTTACCCCTTTTATTCCCCTTTTTAGATGATCTCTCTTTTTTCTATATTTAACTCAGTTCTCTACTGTATTATGAGCCTTACATTTATCATAAGCCTCCGGTCTCTGCCTCATTTTAATCTTTACATCTTTAGTCATCAAGGGAGCTTTAGCTTTAAATGCCCTTCCTTTCCCCCTAGTGGGAATGTGCCTATTCTGTACCTTAACTATCTCCTCTTTGAAGCCATCTCCTTGTTCAATTGCTTTTATCTACCAATTTTTGATTCCAATCCACCTGGGCCGGATCCTTTTTCAACTCACTGAAGTTTGCCCTCCTTCGGTTAAGTATTTTTACACTTGATTGTTCCTACTCCCTTTCCATAACTATTCAAAACCTGTTATTATGATCACTGTTTCCCAAATGCTCCCCCACTGAAACATAGCCCACTTGCCCCACTTCATTCTCCAGAACTAGATCCAGCATTGCTTCCTTCCTCATTGGGCTGGGGAAAAAACTGATCAAGAAAGTTCTCTTGTACACATTTTAGGAATTTCTCCTCCTCTTTGCCCTTTACCCTGTTACTATTCCAGTCGCTAGCAGAATAATTGAAGTCCCCATTACCTCTGTAGTTCTTGCATCTTTATGTAATTTGCCTGCAAATTTGCACCTCTATCTCCATCTCACTATTTGGTGGTCTATTGTATACACCCAGCAGAATAATAGCTCCTCTATTGTTCCTTAATTCGAAACAAATAGATTCTTTCTTTGACCCCTCAACTACATGATCCCTCTCCAATGCTCTAATAGTTTCTTTTTATCAGTATTGTCACCCTCCCCTAACCATGAATATAAAGTTTGCAATCCTCCCCTTCCTTTGAGCCAGGTGTCTGTTATTGCCATTATATAATAGTCCCATGTGGTGACTTGTGCCTGCAGCTCACCAACATTATTTACCACGCTCCGTGCATTTATGCACATGCACTCCAAACCCATCGCTTTTTCCCCCCTGTCTGATCCCTCCTATTTTTGAACTATTCTTTATGCTAGTGCTATTTTTCCCTCCCAGTTCTTTGTGTACCTTGTTCCTCCTCTCTAATGTTTCATCCTGGTGCCCAACCCTGCCAAATTAGTTGAAACTTCCCCCCACAGCACCAGTTAATCTTTTCACAAGGACATTGGTCTCAGCTCAATTTAGGTGCAACGCATCGACCTTGAACAGAACCCTCCTCTCCCAGAACAGCCCCAGAAATTTGAAGTTCTCCCTGCTGCACCATTTCTCTAAACTGCTTTACCTCCTATATTCACTAGCACATGGCACTGGGTGCAATCAAGAGATCATTCCATTTGAGGTCCTGCTCTTTAATCCCTCCCTAGCTCCTGAGTGAACCACAGTGAATGAATATTATTCCATGATTTAGTGCGGACGTGCTTAAGGTGTTTTGCTGCCATGTTTGCTGTTTGCCTGTCAAGAACCTTTCTGTATTGCTTGTAGATATTCATAGAGGTGATTTCTGCTATCATTTCTGCAGAGCTACACAACAGCATAGAACTGTTGCTGGTAGGAGCAACCAGTTGTTCCTGTGCTATTGCGGAAAGCCTCCTCCTCATGATGCCTCCAAAGCAGAATTGAGAGCATTCATAAGAAATGTTGCTGTCATGCCTATGGCTTGTAGTACTGAGGTCTCTATTGTTGAGGATGCTAAAGTTGTCAAGGGTTCAGATGCAAACTGGATGCGAACTTAATCTTGCCATCTATTATAATTTGCGTGCTGCGTCAGTTATTAATCTTGTGCTTAGCACCAAGGACCACGATTGTAAGCATCAAAATGTAACCTTATACGCACGATATCTAGTAGAATTGTCCATGGGTTGAATAGATCAAACATCTTTTTGTGATTTACTTACTTGAAATGTTACAAGCCACGTTGTGCTCAGCTCATCTTTGGATCAACATAGAAATATAGAAAGAAAATAGGTGCAGGGGTCGGCCATTCGGCCCTTCGAGCCTGCACTGCCATTCAATGAGTTCATGGCTGAACATGCAACTTCAGTAGCCCATTCCTGCTTTCTCGCCATACCCCTTGATCCCCCTAGTAGTAAGGACTACATCTAACTCCTTTTTGAATACATTTAGTGAATTGGCCTCAACAACTTTCTGTGGTAGAGAATTCCACAGGTTCATCACTCTCTGGGTGAAGAGGTTTCTCCTCATCTCAGTCCTAAATGGCTTACCCATTATCCTTAGACTGTGACCCCTGGTTCTGGATTTCCCCAACATTGGGAACATTCTTCCTGCATCTAACCTGACTAAACCCATCAGAATTTTAAACATTTCTATGAGATCCCCTCTCATTCTTCTGAACTATAGTGAATACAAGCCCAGTTGATCCAGTCTTTCTTGATATGTCAGTCCCGCCATCCCGGGAATCAGTCTGGTGAACCTTCGCTGCACTCCCTCAATAGCAAGAATGTCCTTCCTCAAGTTAGGAGACCAAAATTGTACACAAGACTCCAGGTGTGGCCTCACCAAGACCCTGTACAACTGTAGCAACACCTCCCTGCCCCTGGACTCAAATCCCCTCGCTATGAAGGCCAACATGCCATTTGCTTTCTTAACCGCCTGCTGTACCTGCATGCCAACCTTCAATGACTGCTGTACCATGACATCCAGGTCTCGTTGCACCTCCCCTTTTCCTAATCTGTCGCCATTCAGATAATAGTCTGTCTCTCTGTTTTTACCAACAAAGTGGATAACCTCACATTTATCCACATTATACTTCATCTGCCATGCATTTGCCCACTCACCTAACATATCCAAGTCACACTGCAGCCATATAGCATCCTCCTCGCAGCTCATACTGCCACCCAACTTAGTGTCATCCGCAAATTTGGAGATACTACATTTAATCCCCTCGTCTAAATCATTAATATACAATGTAAACAGCTGAGGCCCCAGCACAGAACCTTGCGGTACCCCACTAGTCACTGCCTGCCATTCTGAAAAGTACCCATTTACTCCTAGTCTTTGCTTCCTGTCTGACAACCAGTTCTCAATCCACATCAGCACACTACCCCCAATCCCATGTGCTTTAACTTTGCACATTAATCTCTTGTGTGGGACCTTGTCGAAAGCATTCTGAGTCCAAATACACCACATCAACTGGTTCTCCCTTGTCCACTCTACTAGTTGCATCCTCAAAAAATTCCAGAAGATTTGTCAAGCATGATTTCCCTTTCACAAATCCATGCTGACTTGGGCCTATCATGTCACCTCTTTCCAAATGCGCTGATATGACATCCTCAATAATTGATTCCATCATTTTACCCACAACTGATATAATTCCCTGTTTTCTCTCTCCCTCCTTTTTTAAAAAGTGGGGTTACATTGGCTACCCTCCACTCGATAAGAACTGATCCAGAGACTATGGAATGTTGGAAAATGACTGTCAATGACTGTCAATGCATTTCCAAGGCCACCTCCTTAAGTACTCTGGGATGCAGTCCATCAGGCCCTGGGGATTTATCAACCTTCAATCCCATCAATTTCCCCAACACAATTTCCCGACTAATAAGGATTTCCCTCAGTTCCTCCTTCTTACTAGACCCTCTGACACCTTTTATATCCGGAAGGTTGTTTGTGTCTTCCTTAGTGAATACCGAACCAAAGTACTTGTTCAATTGGTCTGCCATTTCTTTGTTCCCCGTTATGACTTCCCCAGATTCTGATGCAGAGGACCTACGTTTGTCTTTACTAACCTTTTTCTCTTTACATATCTATAGAAATTTTTGCAGTCCATCTTAATGTTCCCTGCAAGCTTCCTCTCGTACTCTATTTTCCCTGCCCTAATCAAACCCTTTGTCCTCCTCTGCTGAGTTCCAAATTTCTCCCAGTCCCTGGGTTCATTGCTATTTCTGGCCAATTTGTATGCCACTTCCTTGGCTTTAATACTATCCCTGATTTCCAATGATAGTGAAAGAATAATTGTTTCATCCCACATGGCTTAGGTTCTGATCCGCAAGTTATGTTTATTAAAAGAAACATTAAACAGTAGCAAATGATCAATACAGCAAATTCCACTATATTACAAATTCTAACTTTTCACTCCTTGAACCTCCAATGATTAGCTTCATCGTTTTGATCAGACTTCGCAATTACCAACACCTGGATGAACTGTGGGCCTTCTCAATTATTGCACAATAGGGGCAATAAAACTTTTACTCGAACTCTCGAGCCCCAGTGCTCCACATGTTCGAGGATATCATTAATGGCAGCACCAAAAAATAATAATTCAAAATTGTTCTATTTACATTGCTATGATTGTGGGATTCACAGATTTCAGCAATATTCAAATTAAAATTACTACAAAAATCCCATGAATAAATATGATAAATATATATTAATACAGATGCATTTTTATGATTTGTAATATGAGAGATTGCCCTACCCATCACACCATCTTCTGATGCTGCGCACAAAAGATAGTAACTGATCAACACAGTCCCATTTACAAAGGGACACAACCATTCAACACAATCCTATATACAAAAGGATGCAACTATTGAACACATTTCCATGCTCCCTAGCTCTGTAATCTCCTCCAGCCTCACAACCCCCCCGAGGTATCTGCACTCCTCTAATTCTGCTCTCTTGAGCATTCCCAATTATAATCGCTGAACCATCTGTTGCCTCGGCTCCAAGCTCTGGAACTTCCTTCCTAAACCTCTCCGCCTCAACCTCTCCTTCCTCCTTCAAGACGCTCCTTAAAACCTACCTCTTTGACCAAGCTTTTGGTCACCTGCACTAATTTCTACTTATGTGGCTCGATGTCAAATTTTTTATCTTATAACACTCTTGTGAAGCGCCTTGCAATATTTTGCTACGTTGAAGGCGCTATATAAATACAAGTTGTTGTTGATGTTGTTGTACAAAAACATGCAACTGTTCAACACAATCGCATCTACAAAGACATGCAAATCTTCAACACATTCCCATGATCTGATAGCCTCCATTGGAAACAGGCCCTTTATGCTCTGTCTCAATACATAACTCATTGGGCTACTTAACATTCTGGCCTCTGTTTTCTATTAGTTTGTCCTCATCAAAGCTCAGTGCACAGCATTTTAGTTTGTGTTACTTTCTCAATATCTTCTCCCCAGGTACATGTCATTCTGCTGATATCTGCTACAGATGGTCGTGATTGTGATGACAGCATAACTCCATTGCGTTTGATGTAGTGAAATCCAGATTATATATTTTTCATATGGAATTTTAATTTGACCAAAATATTGTGAATTTAAATAGGTGGTTACAGTTAGCTGTGTTCTTAAAAGTCCGGAATGGTGAAGAAAGACAATGCTGTCTGGAGATAAAAATTAGTTGCAACAGAGCAACTGTTGTTGGGATTGCTCAATAATGAGTCAGATCGAATTTGATAAGCTAGTAGCTGTTTGAAATTATATTGTATGTAAGGTTGTGCCAGTGGGAGAAGAACGCAATGTTGGGCAGTGGCAGAAAGCAGGACCAAAGGAACAGTCCCTAGCATTCAGGTAAGTCATGAGGAGAGGATTTCATTAATGTCTCCTGCTTGGGGGAAGGGGGGCGCGGGGGGTGTGGGGTGAGTAGAGTTTGGGGCAGGGGAAGCTGATACTTTCCTTGTGGAGCTTGGTGCAGTGCTCCTGCTGGCCACACAAGGAAAGTCAAAATAAGTTTATTTTAAAAGTTTATGGGCTGGATTTTCGGTTTGTTGCCACCTCTGTAAACGTCCCGGAGGGGCGGTAATGGCAGCGGAAATCACGTCTGGGCGGGTGGGCAACTTCCAGCACCCCGCCGGGATATTCGATGCAAGTTTGCAGGGGTGCAGAGCAGTACCGCCCGGGAGAGGCGAGCTGGTGTGCAACGCCCCTAGTTGCGACACCATTTCGAAATTTGTTTTGTGCGCGATCCTTAGCGCCCCGCAGCGCCCTAGTGGGACCACCTGTGAAAGCTGGCGGTCCGAGCTGCACCAGCCACAGTGAGGGAAGGAATGTCTACCTGAGGCAAGTGTGATTGTTTTTTTACTCTTTTTCTTTTTGCGATTTATGTTGATGTGGCATCAGTAATGTATTGGGAATGTTTTTGGTGCTTTCTTTGAAGAATTTATTTTTCCCAGGGAAGCCTATCTCAGGGCACTCTGAGGCCAGCTGTTTGGCTTGGGATTTTCACTTGCTCAGCCGGCTTTGTGCCCTAAATGAGGTGTGGAACGCCTCCCGACGCGCTCTGCCCCTCACTCAGGGCCCAGCTGATGAATTCTGTGCCTGGAGACACAAACCATTTCCGGCGCAAAATTTACTGCTCTCCCTGGATTAACGCTGCAACAGAGGCACGACTGAATTTCCACCTCTACCTATTTAGGCCTCTTCTGACCTGGCTTCCTGTTCCTGCTAGGTTGACCTGGTAGGAAAGCTGCAACCACTTCCCTGCTCAGACCCATGGTTAATATAGTCGTCGGGTCCTGGTGACATCCTCAGAGTTTGATCTGTCTATTTAAAGATGGACTCTGCTTATTTCCGATGGTTTTCCCTCTTGCCTGCTCGGTGGAGTGGATTCAAATTGTAACCTGTGGGAAAAGAGTGGGAGGTAGTTGGGTGAGACCCATGGAGTCTGGTTTCAGCAAGTGGACAGGGTTAAAATTGCCCTTGAGAATTTAAAGAACTTTGCTATTCTCAAGTCAAGAATGAAGCTTAATGTTGATTTCTACCTTATATTAAACTCAATTGGTAATTTAGCCTGACTTATATGGGGTGAATTTCCATGGGGATGAATCCCAATCGTCTGCCGTAACTTCGGCGGAAAAGCCGCAGAAACCCTGGAAAGTTGGAGTTGTCCACTCAGTCAGGTTGGAATACTTTTAAGTATGTCACAGTTGATAGATTTTTAATCTAAAACAAACCGAATCAGTTGATGATCACTTTATTATCTTGTGACCAACAGTCAGGATTATAGTAACAGAGGGCACTTTTGTCATTATGCTGAAAATAGGCCTTGCCTATTCATGCAAAATCAAAGATAGTCATTATTTAAAATTGTTTCAGCAATAATTAATGGCTGAAAAAAGAGACATGAAGGACTACTAGATTTCTGTTATGTTAATGATAGATGGGAATTGAAACCCATTAATCCTGGGTAGCTTTAACCTGTAAATTGTTAACTTTTCAGGTTCTCTCCCTTTTTGCTAGGCCCATCAGAAAATTTGAATGCTAGTGCCAGACAGCCTGAGGTTGAAAACCTCGATGATGGTGTACCGTGACGTCAGTTGTTCTTAACATGCAAAGCACCCATATTGAAATCGGCATTCCCATGTGGGTTTGCGAGGGATTCAATGAGTAATTCATTGAGCACAAGTGTGCAGGTTTAGTTGGAGATAACAAGGAAGACCAAGGGAAGAGCTAACCGGAGAACCAGTTCACATCCTAGCTCTACTAGAGATCCAGACTTAAGTCAATTGACAAAAGCATAATTTCTGTGCACCGACAATTAGTCTCTGACTATGAATTCTGCATTGACATCCAGTGGGAAATTCAAGTCTGGTGGGTGTGGGTGGTTGCCTTTCATTGTGTGGATAGTGGGATCCCATAAAACCCTCTCGCTGTATAGGACTAACCACTGTGTTCGTGTCAAGGCCTGCAAGGCTGCTAATCAGCCTGCAGATCCTTCCACTACTTCACTCTATACTCTGAGGGACCTGTGAAGATATGTCAATTACTGAAAGTATCAGACTGCTTGCCGGGAAACTTCCAAAACGTATCTGATGGTGGCATCCACTAACAACGTGTATGGAATTCTCACACATGACACCGCAGTCAATCAATGGTTATCTCAATAGCCATTGTATCTGCAAAAGTCTATAGAAACATAGAAACATCGAAAATAGGTGCAGGAGTAGGCCATTCAGCCCTTCGAGCCTGCACCACCATTCAATAAGATCATGGCTGATCATTTCCTCAGTACCCCTTTCCTGTTTTCTCTCCATACCCTTTGATCTCTTTCGCCGTAAGGGCCATATCTAAGTCCCTCTTGAATATATCCAATGAACTGGCATCAACAACTCTCTGCGGTAGGGAATTCCACAAATTAAAAACTCTCTGAGTGAAGAAGTTTCTCCTCATCTCAGTCCTAAATGACCTACCCCTTATCCTTAGACAGTGACCCCTGGTTCTGGAACATTCTTCCTGCATCTAATCTATCCATTCCCATCAGAATCTTATATTTTTCTATGAGATCCCCTCGCATCCTTCTAAACTCCAGTGTATAAAGACCCAGTCGATCCAGTCTCTCCTCATATGTCAGACCAGCCATCCCAGGAATCAGTCTGGTGAACCTTCGCTGCAGTCTCTCAATAGCAAGAACGTCATTCCTCAGATTAGGAGACCAAAACTGAAGCGATATTCCAGGTGAGGCCTCATCAAGGCCCTGTACAGCTGCAGTAAGACCTCCCTGCTCCTATACTCAAATCCCCTAGCTATGAAGATCAACATACCATTTGCCTTCTTCACCGCCTGCTGTACCTGCATGCCACCTTTCAATGACTGATGAACCATGACACCCAGGTCGCGTTGCACCTCCCCTTTTCCAAATCTGCCGCCATTCAGATAATATTCTGCCTTCGTGTTTTTGCCCCCAAAGTGGATAACCTCACATTTATCCACATTATACTGCATCTGCCATGCATTTGCCCACTCACCTAACCTGTCCAAGTCACCCTGCAGCCTCTTAGCGTCCTCCTCACAGCTCACACTGCCACCCAGTTAAGTGTCATCTGCAAACTTGGAGATATTACACTCAATTCCTTCATCTAAATCATTAATGTATATTGTAAATAGCTGGGGCCCAGCTCTGAGCCCTGCGGCACTCCACTAGTCACTGCCTGCCATTCTGAAAAGGACCCGTTTATCCCGACTCTCTGCTTCCTGTCTGCCAACCAGTTCTCTATCCACGTCAGTACATTACCCCCAATACCATGTGCTTTGATTTTGCACACCAATCTCTTGTGTGGGACCTTTTGAAAGTCCAAATACACCGCATCCACTGGTTCTCCCTTGTCCACTCTACTAGTTGCATCCTCAAAAAATTCCAGAAGATTTGTCAAGCATGATTTCCCTTTCACAAATCCATGCTGACTTGGACCTATCATGTCACCTCTTTCCAAATGCGCTGATATGATATCCTTAATAATTGATTCCATCATTTTACCCACTGCCGATGTCAGGCTGACCGGTCTATAATTCCCTGTTTTCTCTCTCCCTCCTTTTTTAAAAAGTGGGGTTACATTGGCTACCCTCCACTCCATAGGAACTGATCCAGAGTCTATGGAATGTTGGAAAATGACTGTCAATGCATCCGCTATTTCCAAGGCCACCTCCTTAAATACTCTGGGATGCAGTTCATCAGGCCCTGGGGATTTATCGGCCTTCAATCCCATCAATTTCCCCAACACAATTTCCCGACTAATAAGGATTTCCCTCAGTTCCTCCTTCTTACTAGACCCTCTGACCCCTTTTATGTCCGGTAGGTTGCTTGTGTCCTCCTTAGTGAATACCGAACCAAAGTACTTGTTCAATTGGTCTGCCATTTCTTTGTTCCCCGTTATGACTTCCCCAGATTCTGATGCAGAGGACCTACGTTTGTCTTTACTAACCTTTTTCTCTTTACATATCTATAGAAATTTTTGCAGTCCATCTTAATGTTCCCTGCAAGCTTCCTCTCGTACTCTATTTTCCCTGCCCTAATCAAACCCTTTGTCCTCCTCTGCTGAGTTCCAAATTTCTCCCAGTCCCTGGGTTCATTGCTATTTCTGGCCAATTTGTATGCCACTTCCTTGGCTTTAATACTATCCCTGATTTCCAATGATAGTGAAAGAATAATTGTTTCATCCCACATGGCTTAGGTTCTGATCCGCAAGTTATGTTTATTAAAAGAAACATTAAACAGTAGCAAATGATCAATACAGCAAATTCCACTATATTACAAATTCTAACTTTTCACTCCTTGAACCTCCAATGATTAGCTTCATCGTTTTGATCAGACTTCGCAATTACCAACACCTGGATGAACTGTGGGCCTTCTCAATTATTGCACAATAGGGGCAATAAAACTTTTACTCGAACTCTCGAGCCCCAGTGCTCCACATGTTCGAGGATATCATTAATGGCAGCACCAAAAAATAATAATTCAAAATTGTTCTATTTACATTGCTATGATTGTGGGATTCACAGATTTCAGCAATATTCAAATTAAAATTACTACAAAAATCCCATGAATAAATATGATAAATATATATTAATACAGATGCATTTTTATGATTTGTAATATGAGAGATTGCCCTACCCATCACACCATCTTCTGATGCTGCGCACAAAAGATAGTAACTGATCAACACAGTCCCATTTACAAAGGGACACAACCATTCAACACAATCCTATATACAAAAGGATGCAACTATTGAACACATTTCCATGCTCCCTAGCTCTGTAATCTCCTCCAGCCTCACAACCCCCCCGAGGTATCTGCACTCCTCTAATTCTGCTCTCTTGAGCATTCCCAATTATAATCGCTGAACCATCTGTTGCCTCGGCTCCAAGCTCTGGAACTTCCTTCCTAAACCTCTCCGCCTCAACCTCTCCTTCCTCCTTCAAGACGCTCCTTAAAACCTACCTCTTTGACCAAGCTTTTGGTCACCTGCACTAATTTCTACTTATGTGGCTCGATGTCAAATTTTTTATCTTATAACACTCTTGTGAAGCGCCTTGCAATATTTTGCTACGTTGAAGGCGCTATATAAATACAAGTTGTTGTTGATGTTGTTGTACAAAAACATGCAACTGTTCAACACAATCGCATCTACAAAGACATGCAAATCTTCAACACATTCCCATGATCTGATAGCCTCCATTGGAAACAGGCCCTTTATGCTCTGTCTCAATACATAACTCATTGGGCTACTTAACATTCTGGCCTCTGTTTTCTATTAGTTTGTCCTCATCAAAGCTCAGTGCACAGCATTTTAGTTTGTGTTACTTTCTCAATATCTTCTCCCCAGGTACATGTCATTCTGCTGATATCTGCTACAGATGGTCGTGATTGTGATGACAGCATAACTCCATTGCGTTTGATGTAGTGAAATCCAGATTATATATTTTTCATATGGAATTTTAATTTGACCAAAATATTGTGAATTTAAATAGGTGGTTACAGTTAGCTGTGTTCTTAAAAGTCCGGAATGGTGAAGAAAGACAATGCTGTCTGGAGATAAAAATTAGTTGCAACAGAGCAACTGTTGTTGGGATTGCTCAATAATGAGTCAGATCGAATTTGATAAGCTAGTAGCTGTTTGAAATTATATTGTATGTAAGGTTGTGCCAGTGGGAGAAGAACGCAATGTTGGGCAGTGGCAGAAAGCAGGACCAAAGGAACAGTCCCTAGCATTCAGGTAAGTCATGAGGAGAGGATTTCATTAATGTCTCCTGCTTGGGGGAAGGGGGGCGCGGGGGGTGTGGGGTGAGTAGAGTTTGGGGCAGGGGAAGCTGATACTTTCCTTGTGGAGCTTGGTGCAGTGCTCCTGCTGGCCACACAAGGAAAGTCAAAATAAGTTTATTTTAAAAGTTTATGGGCTGGATTTTCGGTTTGTTGCCACCTCTGTAAACGTCCCGGAGGGGCGGTAATGGCAGCGGAAATCACGTCTGGGCGGGTGGGCAACTTCCAGCACCCCGCCGGGATATTCGATGCAAGTTTGCAGGGGTGCAGAGCAGTACCGCCCGGGAGAGGCGAGCTGGTGTGCAACGCCCCTAGTTGCGACACCATTTCGAAATTTGTTTTGTGCGCGATCCTTAGCGCCCCGCAGCGCCCTAGTGGGACCACCTGTGAAAGCTGGCGGTCCGAGCTGCACCAGCCACAGTGAGGGAAGGAATGTCTACCTGAGGCAAGTGTGATTGTTTTTTTACTCTTTTTCTTTTTGCGATTTATGTTGATGTGGCATCAGTAATGTATTGGGAATGTTTTTGGTGCTTTCTTTGAAGAATTTATTTTTCCCAGGGAAGCCTATCTCAGGGCACTCTGAGGCCAGCTGTTTGGCTTGGGATTTTCACTTGCTCAGCCGGCTTTGTGCCCTAAATGAGGTGTGGAACGCCTCCCGACGCGCTCTGCCCCTCACTCAGGGCCCAGCTGATGAATTCTGTGCCTGGAGACACAAACCATTTCCGGCGCAAAATTTACTGCTCTCCCTGGATTAACGCTGCAACAGAGGCACGACTGAATTTCCACCTCTACCTATTTAGGCCTCTTCTGACCTGGCTTCCTGTTCCTGCTAGGTTGACCTGGTAGGAAAGCTGCAACCACTTCCCTGCTCAGACCCATGGTTAATATAGTCGTCGGGTCCTGGTGACATCCTCAGAGTTTGATCTGTCTATTTAAAGATGGACTCTGCTTATTTCCGATGGTTTTCCCTCTTGCCTGCTCGGTGGAGTGGATTCAAATTGTAACCTGTGGGAAAAGAGTGGGAGGTAGTTGGGTGAGACCCATGGAGTCTGGTTTCAGCAAGTGGACAGGGTTAAAATTGCCCTTGAGAATTTAAAGAACTTTGCTATTCTCAAGTCAAGAATGAAGCTTAATGTTGATTTCTACCTTATATTAAACTCAATTGGTAATTTAGCCTGACTTATATGGGGTGAATTTCCATGGGGATGAATCCCAATCGTCTGCCGTAACTTCGGCGGAAAAGCCGCAGAAACCCTGGAAAGTTGGAGTTGTCCACTCAGTCAGGTTGGAATACTTTTAAGTATGTCACAGTTGATAGATTTTTAATCTAAAACAAACCGAATCAGTTGATGATCACTTTATTATCTTGTGACCAACAGTCAGGATTATAGTAACAGAGGGCACTTTTGTCATTATGCTGAAAATAGGCCTTGCCTATTCATGCAAAATCAAAGATAGTCATTATTTAAAATTGTTTCAGCAATAATTAATGGCTGAAAAAAGAGACATGAAGGACTACTAGATTTCTGTTATGTTAATGATAGATGGGAATTGAAACCCATTAATCCTGGGTAGCTTTAACCTGTAAATTGTTAACTTTTCAGGTTCTCTCCCTTTTTGCTAGGCCCATCAGAAAATTTGAATGCTAGTGCCAGACAGCCTGAGGTTGAAAACCTCGATGATGGTGTACCGTGACGTCAGTTGTTCTTAACATGCAAAGCACCCATATTGAAATCGGCATTCCCATGTGGGTTTGCGAGGGATTCAATGAGTAATTCATTGAGCACAAGTGTGCAGGTTTAGTTGGAGATAACAAGGAAGACCAAGGGAAGAGCTAACCGGAGAACCAGTTCACATCCTAGCTCTACTAGAGATCCAGACTTAAGTCAATTGACAAAAGCATAATTTCTGTGCACCGACAATTAGTCTCTGACTATGAATTCTGCATTGACATCCAGTGGGAAATTCAAGTCTGGTGGGTGTGGGTGGTTGCCTTTCATTGTGTGGATAGTGGGATCCCATAAAACCCTCTCGCTGTATAGGACTAACCACTGTGTTCGTGTCAAGGCCTGCAAGGCTGCTAATCAGCCTGCAGATCCTTCCACTACTTCACTCTATACTCTGAGGGACCTGTGAAGATATGTCAATTACTGAAAGTATCAGACTGCTTGCCGGGAAACTTCCAAAACGTATCTGATGGTGGCATCCACTAACAACGTGTATGGAATTCTCACACATGACACCGCAGTCAATCAATGGTTATCTCAATAGCCATTGTATCTGCAAAAGTCTATAGAAACATAGAAACATCGAAAATAGGTGCAGGAGTAGGCCATTCAGCCCTTCGAGCCTGCACCACCATTCAATAAGATCATGGCTGATCATTTCCTCAGTACCCCTTTCCTGTTTTCTCTCCATACCCTTTGATCTCTTTCGCCGTAAGGGCCATATCTAAGTCCCTCTTGAATATATCCAATGAACTGGCATCAACAACTCTCTGCGGTAGGGAATTCCACAAATTAAAAACTCTCTGAGTGAAGAAGTTTCTCCTCATCTCAGTCCTAAATGACCTACCCCT
Organism: Pristiophorus japonicus; assembly: GCF_044704955.1. Lineage (NCBI taxonomy): Eukaryota > Metazoa > Chordata > Chondrichthyes > Pristiophoridae > Pristiophorus > Pristiophorus japonicus. The sequence continues at coordinate 257,728,253 of NC_091977.1, forward strand.
TATCCTTAGACAGTGACCCCTGGTTCTGGAACATTCTTCCTGCATCTAATCTATCCATTCCCATCAGAATCTTATATTTTTCTATGAGATCCCCTCGCATCCTTCTAAACTCCAGTGTATAAAGACCCAGTCGATCCAGTCTCTCCTCATATGTCAGACCAGCCATCCCAGGAATCAGTCTGGTGAACCTTCGCTGCAGTCTCTCAATAGCAAGAACGTCATTCCTCAGATTAGGAGACCAAAACTGAAGCGATATTCCAGGTGAGGCCTCATCAAGGCCCTGTACAGCTGCAGTAAGACCTCCCTGCTCCTATACTCAAATCCCCTAGCTATGAAGATCAACATACCATTTGCCTTCTTCACCGCCTGCTGTACCTGCATGCCACCTTTCAATGACTGATGAACCATGACACCCAGGTCGCGTTGCACCTCCCCTTTTCCAAATCTGCCGCCATTCAGATAATATTCTGCCTTCGTGTTTTTGCCCCCAAAGTGGATAACCTCACATTTATCCACATTATACTGCATCTGCCATGCATTTGCCCACTCACCTAACCTGTCCAAGTCACCCTGCAGCCTCTTAGCGTCCTCCTCACAGCTCACACTGCCACCCAGTTAAGTGTCATCTGCAAACTTGGAGATATTACACTCAATTCCTTCATCTAAATCATTAATGTATATTGTAAATAGCTGGGGCCCAGCTCTGAGCCCTGCGGCACTCCACTAGTCACTGCCTGCCATTCTGAAAAGGACCCGTTTATCCCGACTCTCTGCTTCCTGTCTGCCAACCAGTTCTCTATCCACGTCAGTACATTACCCCCAATACCATGTGCTTTGATTTTGCACACCAATCTCTTGTGTGGGACCTTTTGAAAGTCCAAATACACCGCATCCACTGGTTCTCCCTTGTCCACTCTACTAGTTGCATCCTCAAAAAATTCCAGAAGATTTGTCAAGCATGATTTCCCTTTCACAAATCCATGCTGACTTGGACCTATCATGTCACCTCTTTCCAAATGCGCTGATATGATATCCTTAATAATTGATTCCATCATTTTACCCACTGCCGATGTCAGGCTGACCGGTCTATAATTCCCTGTTTTCTCTCTCCCTCCTTTTTTAAAAAGTGGGGTTACATTGGCTACCCTCCACTCCATAGGAACTGATCCAGAGTCTATGGAATGTTGGAAAATGACTGTCAATGCATCCGCTATTTCCAAGGCCACCTCCTTAAATACTCTGGGATGCAGTTCATCAGGCCCTGGGGATTTATCGGCCTTCAATCCCATCAATTTCCCCAACACAATTTCCCGACTAATAAGGATTTCCCTCAGTTCCTCCTTCTTACTAGACCCTCTGACCCCTTTTATGTCCGGTAGGTTGCTTGTGTCCTCCTTAGTGAATACCGAACCAAAGTACTTGTTCAATTGGTCTGCCATTTCTTTGTTCCCCGTTATGACTTCCCCAGATTCTGATGCAGAGGACCTACGTTTGTCTTTACTAACCTTTTTCTCTTTACATATCTATAGAAATTTTTGCAGTCCATCTTAATGTTCCCTGCAAGCTTCCTCTCGTACTCTATTTTCCCTGCCCTAATCAAACCCTTTGTCCTCCTCTGCTGAGTTCCAAATTTCTCCCAGTCCCTGGGTTCATTGCTATTTCTGGCCAATTTGTATGCCACTTCCTTGGCTTTAATACTATCCCTGATTTCCAATGATAGTGAAAGAATAATTGTTTCATCCCACATGGCTTAGGTTCTGATCCGCAAGTTATGTTTATTAAAAGAAACATTAAACAGTAGCAAATGATCAATACAGCAAATTCCACTATATTACAAATTCTAACTTTTCACTCCTTGAACCTCCAATGATTAGCTTCATCGTTTTGATCAGACTTCGCAATTACCAACACCTGGATGAACTGTGGGCCTTCTCAATTATTGCACAATAGGGGCAATAAAACTTTTACTCGAACTCTCGAGCCCCAGTGCTCCACATGTTCGAGGATATCATTAATGGCAGCACCAAAAAATAATAATTCAAAATTGTTCTATTTACATTGCTATGATTGTGGGATTCACAGATTTCAGCAATATTCAAATTAAAATTACTACAAAAATCCCATGAATAAATATGATAAATATATATTAATACAGATGCATTTTTATGATTTGTAATATGAGAGATTGCCCTACCCATCACACCATCTTCTGATGCTGCGCACAAAAGATAGTAACTGATCAACACAGTCCCATTTACAAAGGGACACAACCATTCAACACAATCCTATATACAAAAGGATGCAACTATTGAACACATTTCCATGCTCCCTAGCTCTGTAATCTCCTCCAGCCTCACAACCCCCCCGAGGTATCTGCACTCCTCTAATTCTGCTCTCTTGAGCATTCCCAATTATAATCGCTGAACCATCTGTTGCCTCGGCTCCAAGCTCTGGAACTTCCTTCCTAAACCTCTCCGCCTCAACCTCTCCTTCCTCCTTCAAGACGCTCCTTAAAACCTACCTCTTTGACCAAGCTTTTGGTCACCTGCACTAATTTCTACTTATGTGGCTCGATGTCAAATTTTTTATCTTATAACACTCTTGTGAAGCGCCTTGCAATATTTTGCTACGTTGAAGGCGCTATATAAATACAAGTTGTTGTTGATGTTGTTGTACAAAAACATGCAACTGTTCAACACAATCGCATCTACAAAGACATGCAAATCTTCAACACATTCCCATGATCTGATAGCCTCCATTGGAAACAGGCCCTTTATGCTCTGTCTCAATACATAACTCATTGGGCTACTTAACATTCTGGCCTCTGTTTTCTATTAGTTTGTCCTCATCAAAGCTCAGTGCACAGCATTTTAGTTTGTGTTACTTTCTCAATATCTTCTCCCCAGGTACATGTCATTCTGCTGATATCTGCTACAGATGGTCGTGATTGTGATGACAGCATAACTCCATTGCGTTTGATGTAGTGAAATCCAGATTATATATTTTTCATATGGAATTTTAATTTGACCAAAATATTGTGAATTTAAATAGGTGGTTACAGTTAGCTGTGTTCTTAAAAGTCCGGAATGGTGAAGAAAGACAATGCTGTCTGGAGATAAAAATTAGTTGCAACAGAGCAACTGTTGTTGGGATTGCTCAATAATGAGTCAGATCGAATTTGATAAGCTAGTAGCTGTTTGAAATTATATTGTATGTAAGGTTGTGCCAGTGGGAGAAGAACGCAATGTTGGGCAGTGGCAGAAAGCAGGACCAAAGGAACAGTCCCTAGCATTCAGGTAAGTCATGAGGAGAGGATTTCATTAATGTCTCCTGCTTGGGGGAAGGGGGGCGCGGGGGGTGTGGGGTGAGTAGAGTTTGGGGCAGGGGAAGCTGATACTTTCCTTGTGGAGCTTGGTGCAGTGCTCCTGCTGGCCACACAAGGAAAGTCAAAATAAGTTTATTTTAAAAGTTTATGGGCTGGATTTTCGGTTTGTTGCCACCTCTGTAAACGTCCCGGAGGGGCGGTAATGGCAGCGGAAATCACGTCTGGGCGGGTGGGCAACTTCCAGCACCCCGCCGGGATATTCGATGCAAGTTTGCAGGGGTGCAGAGCAGTACCGCCCGGGAGAGGCGAGCTGGTGTGCAACGCCCCTAGTTGCGACACCATTTCGAAATTTGTTTTGTGCGCGATCCTTAGCGCCCCGCAGCGCCCTAGTGGGACCACCTGTGAAAGCTGGCGGTCCGAGCTGCACCAGCCACAGTGAGGGAAGGAATGTCTACCTGAGGCAAGTGTGATTGTTTTTTTACTCTTTTTCTTTTTGCGATTTATGTTGATGTGGCATCAGTAATGTATTGGGAATGTTTTTGGTGCTTTCTTTGAAGAATTTATTTTTCCCAGGGAAGCCTATCTCAGGGCACTCTGAGGCCAGCTGTTTGGCTTGGGATTTTCACTTGCTCAGCCGGCTTTGTGCCCTAAATGAGGTGTGGAACGCCTCCCGACGCGCTCTGCCCCTCACTCAGGGCCCAGCTGATGAATTCTGTGCCTGGAGACACAAACCATTTCCGGCGCAAAATTTACTGCTCTCCCTGGATTAACGCTGCAACAGAGGCACGACTGAATTTCCACCTCTACCTATTTAGGCCTCTTCTGACCTGGCTTCCTGTTCCTGCTAGGTTGACCTGGTAGGAAAGCTGCAACCACTTCCCTGCTCAGACCCATGGTTAATATAGTCGTCGGGTCCTGGTGACATCCTCAGAGTTTGATCTGTCTATTTAAAGATGGACTCTGCTTATTTCCGATGGTTTTCCCTCTTGCCTGCTCGGTGGAGTGGATTCAAATTGTAACCTGTGGGAAAAGAGTGGGAGGTAGTTGGGTGAGACCCATGGAGTCTGGTTTCAGCAAGTGGACAGGGTTAAAATTGCCCTTGAGAATTTAAAGAACTTTGCTATTCTCAAGTCAAGAATGAAGCTTAATGTTGATTTCTACCTTATATTAAACTCAATTGGTAATTTAGCCTGACTTATATGGGGTGAATTTCCATGGGGATGAATCCCAATCGTCTGCCGTAACTTCGGCGGAAAAGCCGCAGAAACCCTGGAAAGTTGGAGTTGTCCACTCAGTCAGGTTGGAATACTTTTAAGTATGTCACAGTTGATAGATTTTTAATCTAAAACAAACCGAATCAGTTGATGATCACTTTATTATCTTGTGACCAACAGTCAGGATTATAGTAACAGAGGGCACTTTTGTCATTATGCTGAAAATAGGCCTTGCCTATTCATGCAAAATCAAAGATAGTCATTATTTAAAATTGTTTCAGCAATAATTAATGGCTGAAAAAAGAGACATGAAGGACTACTAGATTTCTGTTATGTTAATGATAGATGGGAATTGAAACCCATTAATCCTGGGTAGCTTTAACCTGTAAATTGTTAACTTTTCAGGTTCTCTCCCTTTTTGCTAGGCCCATCAGAAAATTTGAATGCTAGTGCCAGACAGCCTGAGGTTGAAAACCTCGATGATGGTGTACCGTGACGTCAGTTGTTCTTAACATGCAAAGCACCCATATTGAAATCGGCATTCCCATGTGGGTTTGCGAGGGATTCAATGAGTAATTCATTGAGCACAAGTGTGCAGGTTTAGTTGGAGATAACAAGGAAGACCAAGGGAAGAGCTAACCGGAGAACCAGTTCACATCCTAGCTCTACTAGAGATCCAGACTTAAGTCAATTGACAAAAGCATAATTTCTGTGCACCGACAATTAGTCTCTGACTATGAATTCTGCATTGACATCCAGTGGGAAATTCAAGTCTGGTGGGTGTGGGTGGTTGCCTTTCATTGTGTGGATAGTGGGATCCCATAAAACCCTCTCGCTGTATAGGACTAACCACTGTGTTCGTGTCAAGGCCTGCAAGGCTGCTAATCAGCCTGCAGATCCTTCCACTACTTCACTCTATACTCTGAGGGACCTGTGAAGATATGTCAATTACTGAAAGTATCAGACTGCTTGCCGGGAAACTTCCAAAACGTATCTGATGGTGGCATCCACTAACAACGTGTATGGAATTCTCACACATGACACCGCAGTCAATCAATGGTTATCTCAATAGCCATTGTATCTGCAAAAGTCTATAGAAACATAGAAACATCGAAAATAGGTGCAGGAGTAGGCCATTCAGCCCTTCGAGCCTGCACCACCATTCAATAAGATCATGGCTGATCATTTCCTCAGTACCCCTTTCCTGTTTTCTCTCCATACCCTTTGATCTCTTTCGCCGTAAGGGCCATATCTAAGTCCCTCTTGAATATATCCAATGAACTGGCATCAACAACTCTCTGCGGTAGGGAATTCCACAAATTAAAAACTCTCTGAGTGAAGAAGTTTCTCCTCATCTCAGTCCTAAATGACCTACCCCTTATCCTTAGACAGTGACCCCTGGTTCTGGAACATTCTTCCTGCATCTAATCTATCCATTCCCATCAGAATCTTATATTTTTCTATGAGATCCCCTCGCATCCTTCTAAACTCCAGTGTATAAAGACCCAGTCGATCCAGTCTCTCCTCATATGTCAGACCAGCCATCCCAGGAATCAGTCTGGTGAACCTTCGCTGCAGTCTCTCAATAGCAAGAACGTCATTCCTCAGATTAGGAGACCAAAACTGAAGCGATATTCCAGGTGAGGCCTCATCAAGGCCCTGTACAGCTGCAGTAAGACCTCCCTGCTCCTATACTCAAATCCCCTAGCTATGAAGATCAACATACCATTTGCCTTCTTCACCGCCTGCTGTACCTGCATGCCACCTTTCAATGACTGATGAACCATGACACCCAGGTCGCGTTGCACCTCCCCTTTTCCAAATCTGCCGCCATTCAGATAATATTCTGCCTTCGTGTTTTTGCCCCCAAAGTGGATAACCTCACATTTATCCACATTATACTGCATCTGCCATGCATTTGCCCACTCACCTAACCTGTCCAAGTCACCCTGCAGCCTCTTAGCGTCCTCCTCACAGCTCACACTGCCACCCAGTTAAGTGTCATCTGCAAACTTGGAGATATTACACTCAATTCCTTCATCTAAATCATTAATGTATATTGTAAATAGCTGGGGCCCAGCTCTGAGCCCTGCGGCACTCCACTAGTCACTGCCTGCCATTCTGAAAAGGACCCGTTTATCCCGACTCTCTGCTTCCTGTCTGCCAACCAGTTCTCTATCCACGTCAGTACATTACCCCCAATACCATGTGCTT